>NC_058414.1:77898648-77988611 GCF_002201575.2 Neomonachus schauinslandi | reverse complement strand
ATCTTAAGTATAGGACATTTTATTTCATCTTGAGTCAGTCTGGCAAGGTGAAATCTTGCGCTGATAAGGGCCTATAATAGCATCATGTAATGAAAGAAAAACTAAAGCTAAAAGTCTGTGTTCAGGAAAAAGGAAATGGGGTTCAGGAAAGTAATTTGTGTAAAAAGATGTAATTTTAAAAATTAAACAGCTCATTTTTGGTTTGGGTAAATGTATTATGGCCACTGGGCATGTTAACATTAGGAAAACAAACTGGATGAGGGGAATGTGTGGGAGCTTGCAGTAATATATCTGCCGCTTGTATAAATATAAATATATTTATAAATATAAAATTATTCCAAAATATATTCCAAACTGTTTTTTAATATGCTTATTAAATAACTTAATGTGGGGCACCTGGGCAGCTCATTTGGTTAAATGTCGGATTTTTGGCTTAGGTCATGATCCCAGGGTTGTGAGATCGAGCTCTGCATCAGACTCCACACTGGGCATGGAGCCTGCTTAAGATTCTCTCCCTCTCCCTCTCTCCATCCCCTAACCCCTGCTCAGGCTTGCTCACTTTTTCTCTCCTAAAAAAAACAAAAACAAAAACAAAAAACCCCATAAAACACCTAACGTGACATGGCCACACTTTCACAAAACGCACGCTTATGCTGTGTTGATGGGAAGATTGTAACTTTAATGAAAGAGTGTCCCCATTGTATTTTACATGAGGATTGTATTCTCTTCTGGGTGCCATATATTAAAATGTGGACAAACTTAGGGTTATCTGGTGTGGAACATATATGTAGGTTATTTGAAGGAACAGGAGATGTTTAATCTGGAGATGGATTAAGTTGTGTTGTATTTGGAACCCACAGTAAACTGGGACTACGATGGAAACTAAAGTGGGAAGATTCCAATCCAACATCAGATTACTTGCACTGTCCAAATGCAGAATTGGCTGGTGAGGGCAGCATCCCTGGAAGCTAGATTCTGGCTGCACTTCACAATCACTTGGAAGGCGTATTGCCCCAACAGGTCCTGAAACTCTCCCCTGGACTTAGTGAATCAGAATTTCAGAATCTATACTTATCAAAGCTCCTCAGATTGTTCTACAATTGGTAGGTTTCTAACCAGTGGAATTGGAGGATTATTTGTTGGGATTGTTACAGAAAGAGTTGAAAGAACTAAAGAGGTGGTTGGATTAGGTGATCTAGTCTTTCTGGCCAATGTTTACTTCTGAGACTATGTCCACCTTGTCTTTGTGCAACTCAAAGCAGTGTTAAGATTGGTGATATTAATAATGTGTTTATGGAGACTATATTCCTGGTTGACATTTGGGAGTTACTCTCTAGGTGGCACACAGTTGGTACTTAAACTCTTTTTTTTTTTTTTTTAATGTTTTATTTATTTATTCATGAGAGTCAGAGAGAGAGAGAGAGGCAGAGGCAGAGGGAGAAGCAGGCTCCCCGCCTAGCAGGGAGCCTGATGCGGGACTCGATCCCGGGACTCCAGGATCATGACCTGAGCTGAAGGCAGTCGCTTAACCAACTGAGCCACCCAGGCGCCCTTAAACTCTTGAATAAGGACATTTTGTTGGATAAATATGGTAAAAAGTTTTTTTTCCCTTAATTTTTTTCCTCATAAGTCTTTTCCCTTTATTTTAGGATTACAGTTTTGTATACTTTGCTATAACTAACAGTGCCGGTAGTCTCTCTTAACTTTATGTGGTATTTTTTGTGGCCTAATAAAAATATGCAAGTTTTTTCTTCCAGTGTCTCTGGTAAAGAGTACAAATATTACCCACAAATTAGAGATAGAAACTAATGCTCACAGATGTTAAATGACTTGTCTGGTGCTATATATTAAGTAAGCATCTGAGTTAAATATGAATCTAGATTTTCAGACTCATATAGTTGTTTCATAGTTGCGTTTTGAATACACCTGTGTCAGGTAGTGTGCGTGAAGCACTTTGAAAAATATTTCATTCTTTAGAATAAACCCTTTAAACAGACTTGTCTATTTCATCTCTAAAATAAGGGTGCTAAAATCTGTTTAGCTAATTAATAGAGCTAAAATTTCTCTTTCCACTAAAGCTTTTGAAAAGTACATTCTTGGGTTCCACCCAAGACTTACTGAGTCAGAATTCCTGAGGATGGAGCATCTGAATTTTGAACTTGGATCTGGATGATTTCAATTCACCCTATTTTGAGAAACATGTTGAACTAGATCTTGCAACTACTAGAATGGGGTTCCCTGAAGGAGCCATTTTTGTCCTAGTTGTTATTATACCACCAGCGTGTAGCACACAAATGCATTCAGCAAATATTTGTTGACTAAGTAAGGATCGTAGCACTTATTTCTCTACGTAGAAATTTTGTATTTTGTTCTTTATTTTCCCCCACAACTCTATTTTCCTGAAAGTATTGTTTGTAAAAGTATGGAATTTGTTTTGATTTTAACTGTTCTCATTCATGGTTTGTTTCTTCGAAGACTGCAAATATTTCAGAAGCATGGTTGAGCTTTTGTGTTCTTTCTAACTTAGGATTCTATATTTCTATGATCTCTTTTGGCTTCTTACATCCTTTGAGGTCTATTTTTTTTCAGAGATATTTTGTTTGCTATATACAACTGTTTTCAACCATTAATAATCTTGTCAGTAATTTTCTCATTTATTAGGTTTTGTAGCCTTTAGCTGTGATGGCCATTTCTAACTAATGATAGACCTGAAAAATCCTAATAAGTGTGTACTGATTAAACAATATATATTCGTACTCTAGGAACACAAGTTCTCCCAAAGTCTGTAGGCTACTGACTTTTTTTTTTTAGTTTCATAAATGCTATTTAATGATTTTATGATATCTTTTCCGCTTGGTTGAATGTCTATTTTCTAAAGACAATTAAGAGTTACCTGTGTGTTTTTTATTGGTTATAACTTCAGGTACTTGGTTTATATTACTTTATACCTGGGATCTTAATTATAGCACTTAAAATAGAGGTTTTCCTTCATGTTATTTGACCTAAAACATTTCTTCAAGGTACATTCATTACTTTAAAAGATCATGTCTTTCAACTAGATCATGACAGGATTGGATTTTGGTATTTTGTGGTGCCCTCTTGGGAGTTCATTCTTGTATCTTTGTTTTAATAAATACTTACTGTGAATACTATGCAGAATGCTATATATATTGTGAAGGCAATGATTTTTATTTGACAGCATGATTTTTATCACATGCATTTTGGTAAGATGTCCTAAGTTTTGGCTTCAATATCAGCCTATAAAGTACTAAGAATAAGAAGTCTGTTTTTGGAGAAATTTCACCAGTCTTTGTCCCCATAAAGTTAAGCATAATTAGAAAAAAAAAAAAAAATGGACCCAAGCATGTAAGCCACCTAACAAGGCGGCCACAGTGGTACAGAGGGACCAGAACAGGAAAAGAAGAAATGCAGGTAGTATACATAGCTGCTTAATAAAAGCTAACAGTAATAATCTTGGTAATTTTATGGTTGCTAATGATTGTTAGATTCTGCTATACTTTTTTTAATTGGAATTTTTTCCCCTTCAAATGTGTGTGCCTGAGAGAGAGAGAGAGTGAGTGAGAGAGAGAGAGAGAGAGAGAGAGTGTGTGTGTGTGTGTGTGTGTGTTTTATCCCCTGTAAGTAATTTACTGTCAGGAGGGAGGCATAAAGTGGACATTAATTTTACAAGTATTTGGTTTTTTTGTTTTTCAATTTAGGAAACTTAAGATGATTCTGGGAATGGGGAAACAGGTCTTACTGCAACGTAATACTCTTCCAACTTGTTCTTGCCATCGGGTACCTGCTCGTTTCACAAAAATCAAGTGGGCTTCATTCAAATATAAACAATGACAGTGTGATTTATAACAGATATGTGGGAAAGTAAATGGCCTTTCTCAGAGATTTCCAAAATAATATACAATTGCTTAATAGTTGCTTTCAACATAACAAACTTAAAACGTTTATTGGTGGTGGTGGTGGGTTGGCTTTGTTCACAACTTCTGAGAAAGGGTGTGATTTTTCTTCTACTTGTTGATGTTCTTTTGGTTTTGAAGAATGGATGAGGGTTATAGGGGTGTTCAGTGTTTAAAAAATTGCCAAAAATGTATTGTCATTAGTCTCACCCCCACCACCATTTGCTTTTCAGATTTTTCTACCTGCTAATAAGACAGAATGAGTCTTAAGACTAAGTTAAATTGAAATTAAAAATTTTTACAGTGTTTCTCAAATTTCATATAAAATGAAAAATTTAGTCTTAAAATATTTTGAACTCTAATTTAGGCCCTTTTATTACATAGAATTTTTAAAATTCTGGGATTCAGAAGATTTCTGCTTTATTAAAGAACAGTTTTAAATAGAAGTAATACATACTTATGTTAGGGAATTAAAGAATAAAGAGGAAAACTTGCTATCCTAATGATAAGGGAAATGTGTGTTCTAAGGTGGCCGACCAAGCCGGCAGGGGAATCCCAGTCCCGGCCCAAGGGCCGTTCCGGGTTTTCCCTCCTGCCCCGCCTCCCACGCGTGGGAAAGTGCCGCATATATGGAAGTAAAAGTGTATAAATTACCCCCTTTGTTTGTGCTCAGGCCTCAGACCTTTGGAGATCATCCTCCTCTGAGCCCGCCGGCGGTAAATAAACCTCCTATCCTCCAAGATCTCCGAGTGCCGCTTGGTTCTTCCGTCAGGTGATCCAATCCAGGTTCCATGACACTAAAACTGTTGTTAAAAAACAGTATTTAAAAAAAGGAAAAGAAAACCAATATCCCCTATAATTCCAAACCCTGTACACAGCTCCTTTTAACAGTTTAGTGTTTCTCTTTTGTACATATGAAACTGGAATCATTTGATTTTTTTTTTTTTTTACATACTATGTCATTAGCATTCTTTAACAGCAAATGTTCTCCATAAACATGGTTTTGAATAGCTGCATGATAGACCATCGATAAAAAACACATATCTAATTCTACTTAATTTCCTTCTTGTTAGACATTTAAACTTTTTCTATTTTTAGCTACAAAAATGCTGAAATGGTCGTGCGTGCTCATTTACTTCTGCAAGTGGTATTACTGGTTGATCTGAAATGAGCATTGTTTACTCTTTATACAGGTTACTAAATTGCCTTCAAGAAAAGTAGTATCAATTTATGGAACTAAAACAATGAGAGTGCCATTTTTTCCCCCTCCACACTGGTACTATCATAAAATAAATCCCAACTATTTGTTTCTCTTGTTCCTGCTTTTGGGAAGTTTTAACACTCCATATTGGCCATTCTCGTTTCTTTATGAATTACCTGTTCATATCCTTTGTCCATTTTTCCATTTGAATATTCTTTTATTTATTTTTATTTTTTAACACGGATTTATAGAGGCATGTGGGTGGTTCAGTTGATTAAGCATCTGACTCTTGGTTTCAGTGTAAGTCATGATCCCAGGGTCATGAGATCCAGCCTTGCATGGGGCTTCTTTTTCAGCGGGGACTCTGCTTGGGGATTCTCTCCCTATGCTGGTTCAATCTCTTGCTCTCAAATATCTTTAAAAAAAAATACGCTGATTTATAAGTGTTCTTTATAGACCAAGAAGACTTTTAATCCTTTGTTATGCTGTAGTTACTTTTTTTGCACATTTCCTTACCTCCAATACTGCATTTTCTATTCTGGTGGAATGAGAGGCACATTCACATCCCAAGTAGAGACTGCACAGCATTTTGTCTGCTTTGGATTTTCTTGTTTAAAAACCATTTGTGACCGTGCTTTCCCACCATGTTTCCACCCTTCCAGCTACCACCCTTCTTGGATTAGTAGCTCTGTGAGTAGATAGCTGAAGGTTGGTATAACTCACGTCATAGCTGTGGACCTGTTTCTTCATCTGCTGAAGGGCGAAGAAGATCTCAAACTGCTTCTAATTGCACAAGTCTCTGAAAGGTAGTTTGTGTCTTGCTACTTTTCCTTTCTTTGTCTTGTATACTCTCATATCTCGAAGATGAAAAGAACAAAGGGATGTGGCTTGATAATGCAGTTCTAGGACAAATTTCTGGGCCATAGTTTTGAATTTTATACGCACATATTAAAACAAAACAAAACTGTTATTTTCCCAGTCCAGAACACCAAGGAGCTTCAGCCTGCTTCTCCCATGGAAATTGGGGTATCTGTTCCAGGTTTCTGGGACCAGCAATCACTTTGGTATCCTTCCTTTTACCTACTTTCTTTCCCTGACATTATACCCTAACTCTTAGTATTTACTTAAAAATTAAGTGCAGAGGAGCCTGGCTGGCTCAGTCAGTAGAGTATGCAACCCTTAATCTCAGGGTTGTGAGTTCAAACCCCACACTGGGTATAGAGCTTACTTAGAAGGAGTACACCCCAAGGGCTGGCCTACTGGGGTGGTCCAGGTGACAGTGACATATGGCCTAGAATGAGAGCCCTGGAAATAAAGATCAGTGGGATGATTGGGATATATTTGGAGTATAGAGATTAGTCTCTGACCTTGATCTTCATCCCCCTCTACCTTGTGTTAACCTTAATAAAATTGTCAGTTAATAAAAAGTGCAGTTGTTTGGTTTGTGAAAACTGAGAACCTTTTAATGCATTTTTGTTTTGCTTTACGTAATTACTCTTTTAGAATTAATAGGCACAGCCTGAATGTTACTTTGTCTTGTGTGTGCCAGCTAGAGGGAGAGTGGCTGAGCAGGTCTGCCTTTAAATGTTTCGATGAAAATTTCTGTATCATTTTACTTTGGGATAGAAAGATTTACTTTTCATATTCCAAGGGATGTTTGACCTGTCAGAATCCTTTGAAATTTGAAATAATGCCATGGAAAAGGCATATTTTTTTCATAGTGAACTGATGATTGCTGAGTAAACCAAGATTGGCAGCCTGTGGCAGGAGGGTATAAAAAAAGGACAGCACATTCATAGATGAAATCCAGGAACCAGTAATGAGAAGTGAGGTTTTAAGTTTGCATAAAGCTCTGCAGATCACATTGTATTTGTTGTTTTTGATATTGGCGGTTTTATTTCACATCACATTTTCTTAAATTCTAAGGATGGCATTTTCAATTAAGCATTCTGTAAGAATCTGGAAAACGTGTTTTCATGTCTGAGATACCTGTTTCTATTTAGGGGAGCTTGCTGTATGATGCCTGTCAGTGTGTTTTGTAGACTTGCCTGCCTTCTTGATGGTATCCATTTTGTGGTGAAGAAGGCATAGTCCATAGGTAGTAGGATTTCGTTGCTTGAAGGCAGCTGAGGAAATCAGTCTGAGCATTTTCCTCTTTTTCACATATTTTTAGAAAAACTCGTGATAGGGTTTTTCAGGCTTACATGACGTATTTGTGGCAGAGGACGTGGTTAGACCTTTCTTAATGCTTAATCTTCTCCATCTACGTTCTCATACAAGGATATCATATCTTTACAGTAGGTTGTGGGTTAGTGTACCTAGTGCAGCATTCCAGTTTGGCCAGGGATTTGGAAATTTAATCCAAGCCAGGTAGCCACAAAGAACAGAAGCACACGTGGCTTACTTCAGTTCAGCGTTCTCTAATCCCCAAACCCAGTGTGCACGTTTTGTGCACCCAGATGCTTATTTTTGAGTGGTGCCGCAGTCTTGTTACACTTTGGCCTGACATCATGATTCAGGAAGTATTCCGACCTATCTTGGTCTAACTATCATGGTCTCTATCGGGCACTCTTGGTTCTTTAGATAAAATCCGAGTCAGCAAAGCCATATCCTTCTTCCGGAAAAAAATACCACGTTAGTGTTATAGAAAATCTGAGTGGTCTCACGGCTGGCCGCAGCTTTCTGATGGGCGAGCTCTTGGGTCACAGATCACATTTTGTTACGTTTTGTTACGTTTGCTCCTTCATTAATAAGACAAATGCTCTTTAAGTGTCTTTCTTTGAGAACTTGCTTAGTTTTATTCCTGTTACTTTAAATTATATCATCTTAAGATAAACGTTTCTTTGGAAAACCATATGAGGCAAGTTGTAAATAAATAAAATCTTAAAAAAAAGCTTTTTGTCTGTCAACTGGTTTCAGGGGTGAGACCTTGAGAGGAATCACATGTACCATTCCTTGTTAGCATAGTCCCCATGGATGCTGGTCTCACCTTGATCTAAATTTTTCTCTCTAGTCCTAAAAAATGGATAGAAAAAGTTCTTAAAGCATAAGGTATTAAACAGGTAAAATATGCAATACAATGACTAGCTAAGATAGTCATTGATCATCTGTTTCTTAGTACATTTTTGGTATAGCTTATGTAACTTTTGTTTTTAAAGTGCTTACTTACTAAAAGGCCTATTTTCATTTGGTACCCCACAAAACCCACAACAGACATAGTTTTACACTTCACAGTTGAAAAAACTGTTCTGTCAGTAAAGGTACCTCTAGGATGGAGAATCTTGTTTCAGGAGTAGAATTCAGGGATTCAAAAATACATGTATTTTCATATTACATACTTGATTGGAGCTATCTTGGAAATCTGGGTAAGTTCATGAACTACACTGAAATTGCAGTACTTTTAAATCCCCTAGAGGGGAGGGGGTGAAGGGAGGGGTTAGCCTGGTGATGGGTATTAAAGAGGGCACGTACTGCATGGAGCACTGGGTGTTATATGCAAACAGTGAATCATGGAACTCTACATCAAAAACTAATGATGTAGTGTATGGTGGTTAACATAATAAAAAAACAAACAAAAAATCCTTTAGTACATCTTGTTAATGAGGTATTGAAGATGCACATAAATTGCTATAGCACACATTTGTTTTTAAAAATATTTTCATAATTGTGTTTAAAAGCATTATTCTGGGAAAGGATTCAGAGGCTTTGCTAGACTGCCAAAAGCTTCCTGTTACCAAAATGGGGACTTTTGAAGGCTTCATCACAGAGGAGATAGTTTAAAGCACAAGGGGTAAAGGAGGCAAAGAAAATGGTATTTTGTTTCTGTGTTGGAATAGCAGATTTAACACCTTTTAACTATGTGACTCCTGGAAATGAACCTTGCTACTTCATTTTATTCATCTGTAAAACAGTGATAATGCACCTACCTCCCAGGATTGTTGATGATTAAACCAATTAATGAATTTAAATGTGAGCTGCTATTATTACCTGGAGCATTGCTTCCCCAAAAGTACCTGGTTGTTTTTTTTTTTTTTTGCCCGGTTCAGCACTTAATTCATATTTTCATGTGTATTGCTTCCTAATTAAAAGCTCTTTCAGAGCAGGAAACCATGGCTTATATGCTGCTGAACATCTAGACACTAAGTAGTCAATTTTGAATTAAATAGCTCATCTAATAAACATTTATTGAAGTGCTAATCAGGTACTGTCTTCAGCCCTGGAAATAAAAGATGAATAAGGCAGGGTCCCTTGACCTCAGAGTCCAGTCTGTTGGGAAAGAGGGATGCAGGAGCAGTTGATGATTAAAATCATCCTGACCAACTTTACTAGCATGGAGTAGGAATGATTGAAACCACATGCATTCTTCTGAAGTTCTCCCTTCTCTGTTGAGCAAACCCAGGAAGATTTGAATGTGCTGGCACCTACTCTGACGTGAAAATATTAGGTACATAAAAGTTGACATTTTGTGGATTTCTCATGAAGCTATGAAAATTAAACACGTTAATTTACCACAGGGTGTGGCACATAATGCATTTCAAATGGTAACTTTTCAGTTGAACCATAGGAAACTGCCAGTATCTGTTTTTGATGTACTAAAAAGCTTCCTATGGATATGCCTAATCGTATTTAAAGCTGTAATAATTCTACTTGCTTTCTCCTAGGGGTGGTTTCGTGTGGCAGTAATCTTAGGAACATCTAGTTATTGGTCAGGAATCAAACATGGTTCACTTTTAAGAACAGGACCGGAGGCATATCATTTATAGGGGGCCAAGTAGAAGATCCCAGAGGTTCTTCATGTGATGGTGATACATACTTTTATAATAACTTACACTTACTTAATGTCAAGGTCTATTTAAGCATGTACAATTTTAACAGCATTAATACTGCATGTGTTCCTAATTTTGTGTCCACATGTTCGGCATTTTCTTTCAAATCACATTTAGAAGTTAATACACTTAAATTATTTAATTCAACAAGATGGTGTTTTCACTGTGGCACACATCTATTGTCTCTAAAACAGTTAACACTGACCAGTTGGCAGACACCCTCAGCATGACACTGCGATTTGTTTTATTTCTCTTCAGCCAACATTTGGGTATCTGCTGATCATGTGGATATGGAGTGGCCCTGCCTGTGCTCCAGAATTAGGGGAAAATTGCGAACTGTTGAGTTCAAACATACTGTTTAGGAAACACTTTAGTAATTGTAGTTCTCTATTGCAAGAACTCTCCTTTTTCAATAAGTTTTTTTCCATTTTGAGATGGTACGTACGTGTTTTCACTTTTTAAATTACAACAAATAGTTGCAGAGGAAGCTTTTCCTTCCCCAGTGGCCTTTAATCTCCACATGATTTTGATGAAGCAGTAAGTGATGATTTCTTATGTGATTTTTTTTTCCACTCACCTTGGACTCTATTTAATCGTTTATTACTGCTGGGATTTTAGCTTGACTAGTTTTCTCTGTTCTGAAAGTTTCTATGTCACATAGGCCAGGATGGGAATTAAATTCCCCTGTCTTCTGCTTTTCTTGTAAAATTATATGCACATCTTGTATAGCAGGGATAGGTGTTAAAGCAGTGATCATTATAGGGATGCCTGGGTGGCTCAGTCGGTTAAGCGTCCACCTTCGGCTCAGGTCGTGATCCCGGGGTCCTGGGATCGGGTCCCACGTCAGGCTCGCTGCTCTGTGGGAAGCCTGCTTCTCCCTCTGTCTGCCGCTCCCCACGGCTCATGCTCTCTCTCTCTGAAAAATAAATCTTAAAAAAAAAAAAAGACAGTGAACATTATAGATGGATTATGAAGGGTCCTTCAAGAGGTGAGGCATTAAATAGACTTCACGTCAGTTCTCTGCTTGTTGGGAAGAAAAGGAGGCCAGCTTCTCTCCCTCTTTCTGTGCCTGGGAGCCTTTGTTTTTAAAAGTGGCTTCACTGTGTGCGCTAGTTGAGCACTCAGAGTGAGGAGGGGCAGTGTGAACTTGGCCCCCCTTATTTCCTTACAGCATGGAGAAAGTAGATGATTTGAACAAGCTAGGGAGCAGAGAGAAGGGCTGTTTGGGAGCCTTCCCTGCTGGCTCCCCTCCATGCAGAGCTGCATACCTCAGTTAGACTGGCACTTCTCTCTCTCACTCCCTTGGCCTTCCTTCCCTTCCCCTTCTTTTCCCCTACTTCCTCCACCCCCTCTAAAGAGCTCTCTGTATACTCAGCTCTGCCCCCCTCCCCAGCCTCTGAAGTGACTCCTGGCCCCTCTCCTTCCCACACTGGAGACCCTGGTTTGCCCATGGCTATCACCAAGTATGCGAAGGAGGCTGAGTCCTTAGAACATAGAGGGATTTGCACCTTGGCTGCTGCTTTTTTTTTTTTTTTTTTAACTCAGCCTTTTCAAAATTGTTACACTTAAGATGGTATCAGGGAGCAGTCCCTGAAGGTTTTACTATTGCAATAATAAGTGGTAAGTGATTATTGTAAATGCAGCAGGTTGGAGATAAAAACAAGATCAAATGCATCTTGACCTTAGATTCCCAGCCAAATTCTATGTGGGAAAGGGGTTTACTTGCTTCTATTCACTGCTCTGTCAAACTAGTGGACAGTTCAGGTCCTTGGCTCACCTCATTGTCACTGAGTGGTAGTCTGTGGTTCTTGTTGCACTTCTCTGCTCCATAGTGTTTTCTCATTCTTTTCAGTGTCGTGTTACAGAGCTTGCATGTTTGATCAGTTCGTTGACAGTTTTTTATCTTTGTCTTGTTCTAGCAGCCTGAATGGACTAAAACACCATACACTGGGTGACTTAAAACAACAAACAGAAACTTACTTCTCGAAGTTCTGTAGACTGCGAAGTCCAAGATACAGTTCTGGCAGATTCAGTGGGGTGGCTGGCGAGGAACTGCTTCCTGGTTCATAGATGGTGCTTTCTTGCTGTGTCCTCAGAGTGGAAGGGGCTAGGGAGCTCCATGAAGTCTGTTATAAGAGCCCTAATCTCATCATTGAGGGCTCTACACTCAGGACTTAAGTCTTCCAAAAGCCCTACTTCCTAATACCATCACATTGGGTGCTAGGATTTCAACTTAGGAATTTGGTGGGACACAATCCTTCAAATCATAACACTTCATTTCAGTAAATTGCCTCTTACATACTTGACTAGTCATCAATGGGGAGAGAAACCACAGTTGCTGAAGATAACCTGTACATCTTGCTTTTCATTATCCGTTGCCCTGTTGGCTCTTGCCACCTTCCTTATCCAGAGAACACTACCTGTCCTGTAGGACTGTGCTCCCTGCTTACATCCTGCAATCCTCCCTTCCTCTCTCCATCCTCCTTCCACTTCTCCCTTTTTTTTTTCCTTCTCCCCTTATCCTCTCACATGATTTTTCCATGTCAGAAGATTTACAGATGTGTGGGAATATAATGGGGAACATGGAATATGAAGTTGCTGGAGTTGTCAGATGAAGATGTAATGATTGAATTGCATAGTGACCGTCACATAAACTACACAAAGTTTCTACCTTAGTAAACCTTAAATGTGTATTAAAAAATGTGGAATATAATACAGATAAGGAGTATTTCATTATTTTCTGCCCAGTAATTTTACTACATGAGTAAAATGATCTTTCCAGGGTGCATTCTTAAATTTAAGGCCCTTGAGCTAAAAAATTGGTAAGATTTCAGTTGCTAAATGTTGTGTAAGATTTTCTACAGTAGACTGTTTACTCATTATTTTAAAGCTACTTCATTATTACTGTTAACTTCAGGGTATGAAAATTAATTTTTATTTATAAGATAACTTCCACATGGAAAATCTAAGTATTAACTGTAAACCAATTTGTAGTCTCATTGGGAGAAAAAAGTTTCTGCCACTTTTTTGTCATGTTTATAATTTGTGTAGAAAACTTTTATATGGTCTTACCCATTTAATGTTTCCATTTAAAAATTAAAACTTATCCACAAGAATCTGTTTTTTTTAAAATGTCTTTGTACCTTTGGGATGACTGGGTGGCTCTTGTCGGTTAAGCGTCCGGCTCTAGATTTCAGCTCAGGTCATGATCTTGGGGTTGTAAGATCGGGCCCCACATCAGGCTCTGTGCTGGGCGTGGAGCCTGCTTAAGAGTCTCTCTCTCCGGGCGCCTGGGTGGCTCAGTTGGTTAAGCGACTGCCTTCGGCTCAGGTCATGATCCTGGAGTCCCTGGATCGAGTCCCGCATCGGGCTCCCTGCTCAGCGGGGAGCCTGCTTCTCCCTCTGACCCTCCCCCCTCTCATGTGCTCTCTCATTCTCTCTCTCTCAAATAAAAAAATCTTAAAAAAAAAAAAAAAAAAGTCTCTCTCTCCCTCTGCCCCTCTTCCCTCCTCATGCATGTGCTCTCTAAAAGAAAAAAATAATACAATGGTTTTGTACCTTCAATTTACACATTTTTGAAGTTGCCAGGTTATTTAGGCATTCCTACTAAATATCTGTCCTATTTTGCTTGTTTGGTGGGACCAAACTGAGAAGAGGAGAAAACTTCTTAATTGGGCTCTTGAAGCTGCTTGGAAAATTAATGCAAAGTGGTAAAAAGTGTAATGCCTGATGAAAATAACCTGGGAATCTGTCATACCTGAATTCAAAAATATTAAATGCACAGAACAGTTAATATTAGGAAAGATAACTTGCACTATAAAATCTTTGTTTTGCCATTTAGTTCATTATAAATTTCCCTTAAGTGCCAAATTTTGTTGGTATATCGAAAAAATTAGAACACGTGTGTTAGATTGTCAAAATTTAAAGTTTTCTTAGAATGAAAAGCATGTTCACATTCCACGTAGAAACTAAACATTTTCTTCCGCATGGAGTGGCTATAAATAGACTCAGTACTTCAGATCAGATTTGCTCCAAATGAGTTCATTGTAAACTTTTGGGAAAAAAATGTAATTTTTCATGTTGAAATGTGTATGAAAGATATGGCCCTTAGTAAAATCTGTGGGAACACAATCATGTTGTTCTTAATGTCTCTGTTAGGGTCACAGGGATGATTTTAAGCTTCAATGGTATGTTACAATTGGGATTTTTACTTCAGAGTTGTGTACTTTTTGTGTTTTATAGTTGTAGAACTTGCTTTCTTTTCCTCACAGGTTGTGTGAAAGTTTTAAGCCTTATATTTCGGAGAATTTTTTGACCATGGCAGATGAGGATAGCTGGTTTTGTCCATGGGAAAGCACCTCTTTATTTAGAGGCAGGGCTGTATTTACACTGTAGACCTGACTCAAAGGAGCATGCACTCAGGTTGAACTACAAGTGGGCCACACAGGTGGCCCTGGTACACAGGCCTAGAATAAGGCTGGTGTTTTCCTAGGCATAGGTATGTGGAAGAGAATCTTTTCATGTCTTTTAGGTATAGGCAGAACAATTGCAAGGCAAATCCTATGTGGCTTATAGATGAGCCAAATTTGGATTCATGCTGTTTTTCCATAGGTTCTCTCCACCAGCCAAACCTCCAGGAGGCAGGATTATAAGGCCTAACCAATCCTAACTAGTAACAGTGGACAGTCCAATAATGTTCACTTACTAAAGGGTAAGTCATGTCACTGGAGAGAACACCCATGCTATTTAGTACTGGGGTGGGTAAAGGGTATTTGCAAGTTAAGAGGTTTTATATATGATGGAAGAGCTCAAAAATCCTGAAACCTGCTAACAGACATTCATCATTTCTAAGAAGGAAGCAGTGTCTTAAATGGCATTCTCAAAGTGAAGATGGGTTCTTCCACCACCTACTTAGTAAATTCAGAGTGTTAACATCCACCTTTTAATGGGACTGTTTAGGTTCACAGGTCAAAGTCAGAACATCTGCCATGGACTGAATAGCATCTTGGGAACACTAAAACCAAGGCTTTTTGTTTGTTTGTTTCCTTAAACATTTAACTTTTACTTTTCTGTCTCTGCTATAGTCTTTGCTAAATATACCGTTGCCTCAGGTAGCTGCTGTGTTGCTGAGTCTGGGTATTTAATTCTGTAGATAATAGCCACAAAGAATAAACTTGAAAGTAGTAAACATGATAAATAAAAATAGTAAAACACTGAAGTCTAGTTATAGTAGACTCGTGAGACAAATGCTACCAAGATTAATGGAAAAAAATGCATGAATAAGCACAATTAGATAAACACAGATAGCACAATTAGAGTTAAATTGACAAGATAAAAACAGGAGTGGAAAGTAGATCAAATTATCCTATTTATTTATTTATTTATTTATTTATTTAATCAGAGACAGCAAGAGAGGGAACACAAGCACGGGGAGTGGGAGAGGGAGAAGCAGGCTTCCCGCCAAGCAGGGAGCCCGATGTGGGGCTCAACCCCAGGACCCTGGGATCATGCCCTGAGCCGAAGGCAGATGCTTAATGACTGAGCCACCCAAGCGCCCCAGGTTTTTTTAACTACTTTGAATAATTCTGTGCCAATAAACTTGGAAACTTACGTGAAGCGATATATTTTTTGGAAAAATTGACTCAAGAAGAAATAGAAAACCTGAATGATCTGTTAAGATAGTGATGTTTATTCTACCAAGACACTGGGCTCAAATAGTTTTACCAAACCTTCAAGGAAAAATAATTTCTAATTAAGAACTGTTCTGGAAGTTAGAAGGAATTTTTTTTGATAAGGCTAGTATATCTTTGTACAAACCAAATTTGAAAAATATACTAGAAAACTAAACATCAGTCTTTTTTGTGTTTTTTAAAGATTTTATTTATTTGACAGAGATAGCAAGAGCAGGAACATAAGCAGGGGGAGTGGGAGAGGGAGAAGCAGGCTTCCCGCCGGGCAGGGAGCCCGATGCGGGGCTCGATCCCAGGACCCTAGGATCATGACCTGAGCCGAAGGCAGACGCTTAAGAACTGAGCCACCCAGGGGCCCCAACATCAGTCTTTTTATATGGATACCAAAATTCTTAATAAAATATTAAATAAATTTCAGTGCTGTATATCATGAAATATGTTATATCATGAGTGGGTGAGTCAGTATTAGAAAAACTTAATATATTGAGATAAGAGAAAGATCATGATTATATTAATATAACAAATGGCATTAATATAATTCAACATGTGTTCAGGATAAAAATATCCAAGATAAAAATGGGCACTAAAAAGAAGGTTCTTGAATATCAGAAATTTACAGAAAGTATCATAGTTAATGATGAAGGCTTGAAGTTTTCAAAAGAAAATCAGGAATAAGACAAAGGCTACCCTCCGTTACATCATCCCTTACTATAATGTACTCCTAGTCACTGCAAATATGAAAGAGTCCTTAAACTTGTAAAGGTAAAATATTCATAGCTGTGGGGGCTATGTTTTCTACCTAGACCATTCCGGGATGAGCTATTGAGAAACTACAAAAAACTAATGACTTCTATTGCTGGATGAAAACTAGACAGACATACAGAAACTGTAGCACTTTTGTTAAATAACCTGGCAGAAGATGGCAGTAAGAAAAAAAAATTCTCAAAAGCATTAAAACCTAAAGTACCTGTTAGATATAAATCTGACTGCAAGGCCCCAGGGGAGAAATACTATGATATATTACTGAACATATAGAACCTGTTTCTGAATGGGAAGATTTGATGTCCTAATTTGTCAGTTAACCTCCATGTAGTGAGGAAGTCATTGCAATTAAAATCTCCAACAGGATTTTGCTTTGTCTTACATTACTTGATAGGTTGATACTGAAACTTATATGGAAAAGCCAAAGGATCAAGAATAGCCGAGATTATGCAGAAGAGGAGAAAAGGCATGGGGAAATTTGCCCTACCAGGGACAAGTGATTGTAACTGAGATGGCTTATTTCCCTCCCCTCACTATTAATGCTGTCATAATAGGTCATAAATAAACCCATGCGTAGATGTAAACAGGTTTCACAAGTGGCATTACAAACTTTTAATGAAATGATGGACTAATGAATAAACATTACTAGGATAATTGGCTACCCATAGAAGTTAAAGATAAAACTGGATTCTGCCCTCACACTGTGCAAATACATTCTATGCATTAAATACAGAAATGCGAAAATCAAGAACTTTGAGGACAATGGGAGAGAAAATAAAGAATGACAGGATTTTTAAGGCAAAGAAGGCACAAACTAAGTGAAATTCTAAAAGCTGAAATACTTCATAGGACTAAACAAGGGGGCCAGATTAAACAGATGGTATTACAAACAACAAGCCTATAATCAACATAGGCTTAATACCTAAAATATATGTAACTCCTGTATTTATCTGTATGAAAAGGCAAACAGTCCCTGAACAGAATGAGTAAAGGATATGAATAACAGTTCAAAGAATAGGAAATCTAAGTGGTTAATAAACTGTAACGGTTTCATGTAGCTGCTGTAACATTGCCACAAACTGGCTTAAATTTATTTTCCTAGAGCGCCTGGTGGCTCAGTCGTTAAGCATCTGCCTTCGGCTCAGGTCATGGTCTCAGGGTCCTGGGATAGAGCCCCGCATCCGGCTCCCTGCTCTGCGGGAGGCCTGCTTCTCCGTCTTCCACGCCCCCTTCTTGTGTTCCTTCTCTTGCTCTCTTTCTGTCAAATAAATAAATAAAATCTTTAAAAAATAAAAAAAAAAATTTATTCTCCTAGTTTGGGAGGTTAGACATCTGAAAT
Organism: Neomonachus schauinslandi; assembly: GCF_002201575.2. Lineage (NCBI taxonomy): Eukaryota > Metazoa > Chordata > Mammalia > Carnivora > Phocidae > Neomonachus > Neomonachus schauinslandi. Next base: position 77,970,879 of record NC_058414.1, on the reverse strand, counting down.
CAAGATGTAAGCAAGACTCCATTCTCTCAAAGGTTTAGGGTAGACTCCTTCAAAGCTTCTTCCTGCTTTTGGTGTCTTTTGGCATTGTCTTCCTTAGCGTTCTGATCCTGTCACTCCAGAGTCTGCCTTCATTTTAATATTGCCACCTCCTGTCTGCCAGATCTTCCCTGTGTCTCATAAGGACTCTTGTCATTGGATTTGGATCCACCTGGTAATTGAAGATGATTTCTTCATTTCAAGATCCCTTAATTTTATCTGCAGAGACTTTTTTTCAACAAAAGTAACATTCACGAGCTCTGGAGATTTGACAGGGATGTCAAATATATCTTGGACTAATTCAACCCAATTAACATCCCTAGTAATCAAGGATATTCAGATTAAAATGAGCTACCATTTGTCTTTCAGTTTGGCAAATTTGAAAAAAAATGAAATTTTAATAAGGGTATAGGGGAATGAGGACTTACATGCTTCTGGCTTAAGTTGTAAATCTTTGTAAACATTCTGTTCAGTTTCTAGAAACCTAGTGCCTCTATACCTTATGACCTGGAAATTGAACTTCCAGGGTATACTTTAGAGAAATTCAACCACAAGGAAACCCATACAGAAAGGTCCATTGTGACATTATTTGCAACGTTAAAGGAGTGAAGACAGCTCAAATACTTATCAATAGATGAGTGAATAAATATAAAGCATGACCTGCTTATAAGTAGAATACTATAAAATCGGTCAATCTCAAAGACAGTGATCAAAAAAATTGGAAAATGACTTGTATAGTATAGTTCTATTTATATAGTTTTATAATATGTAGTGTAACTTTCTATAAATACATGCACATAAAGCTTAGTAAAATTAATAGCATATTCAGAATGGGGTTTATCTCTGGAACTCTGGATTATTGGTTTGGGTATATATAAAGGGCTTCTAATTTCCTTAAAAAAGACATACTGTACTGGGTTGCTTACAAACAAACAACAGTTTGTAAGACAAGTACTGTCTTACAAGTATTGTTGGTTGCTTACAAACAACAGTTTGTAAGACAAGTATACTAATAACCTTGAGAGTAATTTTAGTGTTCTCCCAAATTCAGATTCTTTAGATCCTCAGAATGTGACTTTATTTGGAGATAGGATTGTTGCAGATGTAATGAAGGTGAGGGTATACTGGAATAGAGTACGCTCTTAATTTCTATGGCTACTATTGTCAGAAGGAAAAAAAGTTCCAGGGGAGAGAACACCTTGAAAAGATGAACACAGGGACAGACATGGGAGTGACATGTCTGTAAGCCAAGGGATTAAGCATTGCTGGGAACCACCAGAATGTGGTTGAAAAGCATGGACCAACTGCTCTTTGAGCTTGCAGTAGGGACCAGTCCTGCCAACATTTCTTCAATTTTCTATTTCTAGTTTCCAGAACTATGAGGGAAAAAAAAATCCTGTTTCAAGGCATGCAGTCTGTGGTATTTTGTTACACAGATCTGGAAACTGAATGTGTGTCCAAGATGTTAAGAATCATTGAAGTTGGGTGATGAGTACCTGAGTATTCTAAAATTCTATTTTTAATATTGCATCTTAAAAGTACTTAAATGCGGGTGCCTGGGTGGCTCAGTTGGTTAAGCGACTGCCTTCGGCTCAGGTCATGATCCTGGAGTCCCTGGATCGAGTCCCGCATCGGGCTCCCTGCTCGGCGGGGAGTCTGCTTCTCCCTCTGACCCTCCCCCCTCTCATGTGCTCTCTCTCATTCTCTCTCTCTCAAATAAATAAATAAAATCTTTAAAAAAAAAAAAGTACTTAAAAGCAAACAACTCCCCCCAATTTGATTGAATTTTCTATGATTAACGTTTTTAATGGAGTTGAAGGACAAAATGTGTACATAATTTTCAATGAACACTGTTCCATGTTACAGATGGAATCATAGCTGATACTTGTGGTAAAACCCCAACAGTACATTTCCTATAGTCCGTTAAGATTTTAAATATTAAAGTGGGGGACTCACTCAGTATCGGAAAAAGTTGCTCTTGGCCAGTATCCAATATGGAAAATAATTATGCATCTGGACCTAGTTATAAAAACAAGTAATTAGGCTATGAGACATTCAGATGGACTTTGGGGTCAAATCTTGATTGATCTACGTAACTACTTCTATGGTGTTTAATAAATTACTTGCTTGATTTCAGTTTTCTCATTTATAGCATGGAGATTATAGTTTACTTCATTGTATTGTGAATAGTAAATTATCTAAAGAGCTAGTCACCAACATTCAGTAAAGACTCAAATTGGAGCTTGTGTTGTTCATAGCAGTAGCATTATAAATCACTATATTTCAACAAATTATGGAAGTACTATCGTTGAAATACTAGCTAGAACAGTTTGTAAGACAAGTATACTAATAACCTTGAGAGTAATTTTTCTTCCTGTACATGGTGGTGGGTTTTGTCTAATTTGCTCTCAGTCTGTGTCTTGAACTCAGTAGCCCATCCTGCATATTTCTGAGACACAAATGAAAAAAACCCACAAATTTGGTGTCTGTCTTCCTGGTTTTTCATGGATTCTTTCTATAATTGTTTCACCTATGGCCCTACTTCTTGTTTGATTTTATTCTGTGATCGATGAAAGAAAAGTATTAAATTTTCCAAAGAATTTAAAAGGAAAAACTGAAATACAGAAAATAGAGTTAAAAATAAGACCACTAGAAATAATTTAATAAGTTGTAGAGAGGATAGAAAATGTTAACTTTATATACTTGGAGCTGAAGAGACTGTCACTCACATGTATTTTCAGGTTAACTATCACTTTCACTCTTTTTTAAAGTTTTATTTTAATCACCCGGTGCTCATCACAACAGATGCATTCCTTAATCCCCATCACCTCTATTTACCCCATCCCCCATTTCATCCTACCCACCCCCCCACCTCCCCTCTGGTAAGCAAGCATCTGTTTGTTCTCTGTAGTTAAGTCTATGTCTTTGTTTTGTTTTTTTTTAATTTTATTATGTTATGTTAGTTACCATACAATACATCATTAGTTTTTGATGTAGTGATCCACGATCCATTGTTTTCGTATAAAACCCAGTGTTCCATGCAGTACATGCCCTCCTTAATACGCTTCACCGGGCTAACCAATCCCCCCTCCCCTCGAAAACCCTGTTTGTTTCTCAGGTCCATAGTCTCTCATGGTTCATCTCTCCCTCCAATTCCCCGCCCCCCTCCCATTTTTCCCTTCCTTCTCCTAATGTCCTCCCTGCTATTCCTTGTGTTCACAAATAAGTGAAACCATATGATAATTGACTTTCTCTGCTTGCCTTATTTCACTTAGCATAATCTCCTCCAGTCCCGTCCATGTTGATGTAAAAGTTGGGTATTCATCCTTTCTGATGGCTGAGTAATATTCCATTGTATATATGGACCACATCTTCTTTATCCATTCATCTGTTGAAGGGCATCTCGGCTCTTTCCACAGTTTGGCTATTGCGGACATTGCTGCTATGAACATTGGGGTGCATATGGCCCTTCTTTTCACTACATCTGTGTCTTTGGGGTAAATACCCAGGAGTGCAATTGCTGGGTCATAGGGTAGCTCTATTTTTAAATTTTTGAGGCACCTCCACACCGTTTTCCAAAGTGGCTGTACCAACTTGCATTCCCACCAACAGTGTAAGAGGGTTCCCCTTTCTCCACAACCTCTCCAACCTTTGTTGTTTCTTTCCCTGTCCATTTTTGTCTTTCTAACTGGTATAAGGTGGTATCTCAGTGTAGTTTTGATTTGGATTTCCCTGATGGCTAATGATGATGAACATTTTTTCATGTGTCTGTTAGCCATTTGTATGTCTTCTTTAGAGAAGTGTCTGTTCATCTCTTCTGCCCACTATTTGACTTGATTATTTGTTTTTTGGGTGTTGAGTTTGAGAAATTCTTTATAGATCTTGGATACCAGCCCTTTATCTGTAGTGTCATTTGTAAATATCTTCTCCCATTCTGTGGGTTGCCTCTTTGTTTTGTTGACTGTTTCCTTTGCTGTGCAGAAGCTTTTTATCTTGATGAAGTCCCAAAAGTTCATTTTTGCTTTTGTTTCACTAGCTTTCGGAGATGTATCTTGAAAGAAGTTGCTGTGGCTGATATCAAAGAGGTTACTGCCTATGTTCTCCTCTAGGATTTTGATGGATTCCTGTCTCACATTGAGGTCTTTCATCCACTTTGAGTTTATCTTTGTGAATGGTGTTAGAGAATGGTTGAGTTTCATTCTTCCGCATGTGGCTGTCCAGTTTTCCCAGCACCATTTATTGAAGAGACTGTCTTTTTTCCATTGCATGTTTTTTCCTGCTTTGTCAAAGATTATTTGACCATAGAGTTGAGGGTCCATATCTGGGTTCTCTATTCTGTTCCATTGGTCTATATGTCTGTTTTTGTGCAAGTACCATGCTGTCTTGGTGATCACAGCTTTGTAATATAGCTTGAAATCGGGCAACGTGATGCCTCCAGCTTTGTTTTTCTTTTTCAACATCTCCTTGGCGATTCGGGGTCTTTTCTGATTCCATACAAATTTTAGGATTGTTTGTTCCAGCACTTTGAAAAATGTCATTGGAATTTTGATCGGGATGGCATTGAAGGTATAGATTGCTCTGGGTAGCATAGACATTTTAACAATGTTTATTCTTCCGATCCGTGAGCATGGAATATTTTTCCATCTTTTTGTGTCTTCTTCAATTTCTTTCATGAGTGTTTTGTAGTTCCTAGAGTATAGATCCTTTACCTCTTTGGTTAGGTTTATTCCGAGGTATCTTATGGTGTTTGATGCTATTGTAAATGGAATCGTTTCTTTAATTTCTCTTTTTACAGTTGCGTTGTTAAAGAAAGCAACTGATTTCTGTGCATTGATTTTGTATCCTGCCACATTACTGAATTGCTGGATGAGTTCTAGTAATTTGGGGGTGGAGTCTTTTGGGTTTTCCACATAAAGTATCATGTCATCTGCGAAAAGAGAGAGTTTGACTTCTTCTTTGCCAGTTTGAATACCTTTTATTTCTTTTTGTTGTCTGATTGCTGTTGCTAGGACTTCTAGTACTATGTTGAACAACAGTGGTGAGAGTGGGCACCCTTGACGTGTTCCGGATCTTAAGGGAAAGGCTCTCAGCTTTTCCCCATTGAGGATGATATTTGCTGTGGGTTTTTCATAGATGGATTTTATGAGCTTGAGGAATGTTCCCTCTATCCCTATATTCTGGATAGTTTTAATCAGGAAAGGATGTTGTATTTTGTCAAATGCTTATTCTGCATCAATTGAGAGGACCATATGGTTCTTCTCCCTCCTCTTATTAATGTGTTCTATCACATTGATTGATTTGCGAATGTTGAACCACCCTTGCATCCCGGGGATAAATTCCACTTGGTCGTGGTGGATGATCCTTTTAATGTATTGTTGGATCCTATTAGCTAGGATTTTGTTGAGGATTTTGGAATCCATATTCATCAGGGATATTGGTCTGAAATTCTCCTTTTTGATGGGGCCTTTGCCTGGTTTGGGGATTAAGGTAATGCTGGCCTCATAGAATGAGTTTGGAAGTTTTCCTTCTGTTTCTATTTTTTGAAACAGCTTCAGTAGAATAGGTATTATTTCTTCTTTGAATGTTTGGTAGAATTCCCCAGGGAATCCATCAGGCCCTGGACTCTTGTTTTTTGGGAGGTTTTTGATCATTGCTTCAATATCGTTACTGATTATTGGCCTATTCAGGTTTTCTATTTCTTCCTGTTTCAGTCTTGGCAGCTTATAGGTTTCCAGGAAGGCCTCCATTTCATCCAGATTGCTCAGTTTATTGGCATATAGTTGTTGATAATAATTTCCAATAATTGTTTCTATTTCCTTGGTGTTAGTCGTGATCTCTCCCCTTTCATTCATAATTTTATTAATTTGGGTCCTTTCTCTCTTCTTTTGGATAAGTCTGGCCAGTGGTTTATCAATCTTATTAATTCTTTCAAAGAACCAACTTCTAGTTTCATTGATCTGATCTACTGTGTTTCTGGTTTCTAATTCATTGATTTCTGCTCTAATTTTAATTATTTCTCTTCTAATGCATGGCTTAGGCGTCGTTTGTTGCTTTTTCTCTAGTTCTTTAAGGTGTAGAGTTAGTTGGTGAATTCGGAATTTTTCTATTTTTTTGAGTGAGGCTTGGATGGCTATGTATTTCCCCCTTAGGACCGCCTTTGCAGTATCCCATAGGTTTTGGACCGATGTGTTTTCGTTCTCATTGATTTCCATGAACTGTTTAAGTTCTTCTTTGATTTCTTGGTTGACCCAAACATTCTTGAGCAGAGTGGTCTTTAGCTTCCAAGTGTTTGAATTTCTGCCAAATTTTTTCTTGTGGTTGAGTTCCAGTTTTAGAGCATTGTGGTCTGAGAATATGCAGGGAATAATCTCAGTCTTTTGGTATCAGTTGAGACCTGATTTGTGACCCAGTATATGGTCTATTCTGGAGAAAGTTCCATGTGCACTCGAGAAGAATGAGTATTCTGTTGTTTTAGGGTGGAATGTTCTGTAAATATCTATGAGGTCCATCTGGTCCAATGTATCATTCAAAGCTCTTGTTTCCTTGTTGATTTTCTGCTTAGATGATCTGTCCATTGCTGAGAGTAGAGTATTGAGGTCTCCTACAATTAACGTATTGTTATCAATATGACTCTTTATTTTGGTTAACAGTTGGCTTATGTAGATGGCTGCTCCCATGTTGGGGGCATAAATATTTACAATTGTTAGATCTTCTTGTTGGATAGACCCTTTAAGAATGATATAGTGTCCTTCTGTGTCTCTTATTACAGACTTTAGTTTAAAATCTAATTTGTCTGATAAAAGAATTGCTACTCCAGCCTTCTTTTGAGGTCTGTTGGCATGGAAGATAGATCTCCATCCCTTCACTTTCAGTCTGGATGTTTCTTTAGGTTCAAAATGAGTCTCTTGTAGACAGCATATGGATGGGCCCTGTCTTTTTATCCAATCTGCAACCCTGTGCCATTTTATGGGAGCATTTAGGTCATTCACGTTGAGAGTGATTATTGAAAGATATGAATTAATTGTCATCATGTTGCCTGTGAAGACGTTGTTTTTATAGATTGTCCCTGTAAATTTCTGTTGTAGATCACTCTTGGGGTCTTTCTCCTTTTATAGAAGCCCCCTTAATATTTCTTGCAGGGCCGGCTTAGTGGTCACATATTCTTTCAACTTCTGCTGGTCGTGGAAGCTCTGCATCTCTCCATCCATTCTAAATGAAAGCCTTGCTGGATAAAGTATTCTTGGCTGCATGTTCTTCTCATTTAGTACCCTGAATATGTTTTGCCAGGCCTTTCTGGCTTGCCAGGTCTCTGTGGATAGGTCTGACGTTATTCTGATGTTCCTCCCTCTGTACGTAAGGAATCTCTTCCCCCTAACTGCCCTTAAGATGGTTTCCTTGGTTCTAAGATTTGCAAGTTTTACTATTACATGCCGGGGTGTTGGCCTGTTTTCCTTGATCTTAGGACGGGTCCTCTCTGCCTCTAGGACTCAAATGTTTGTTTCATTCCCCAGATTAGGGAAGTTCTCCGCTACGATTTGCTCAAATACATCTTCTAGCCCTCTCTCTCTCTCTCCACTCCCTCCGGGATTCCAATTATTCTGACATTGGAACACCTCATGGTGTCACTTATTTCTCTGATTCTATTTTCATGGATTCTGAGTTGTTTTTCCCTGGCCTCCTCTTTTCCCTTTTTATCTATTATATTGTCTTCCAGGTCGCTTATTCTCTCTTCTGCCTCAGTTACCCTAGCTGTTAGATTATCTAGGTTGGATTGGATCTCATTGATAGCATTTTTAAGTTCTGCCAATTCAGCTTTCATTTCTGCCCTTAGAGACTCTATGTTGCCATTAATTGATTTCTCCATTCTAGCCATTGTCTTCACAATTGCTAGCCTGAATTCCATCTCCGACATCTTGGTTATATCTGCATCCATTTGTAAATCTGCAGCATAAGTCATAATCTCTGTGTCTTTTCTATTTTGGGGGCTCCTCCTCCTAGTCATTCTGTTGATGGGTGTTTGAGGGAATGTATAGAGTCCAAATTATTGACCAGAACCCAAGCAAGATGCACATGTTTTCTTGGGACCTTAGGGTTGCTGGCCTCTTGTTTTCCCAGCCTGTCTTCTGGGGGAGGGGCCTGCCACGCTGTTACTCAGGCAACCCTCTTTGGGCGGAGTTGCCCTGTGCCCCTGTGGTGGGGGATGGGCTCAGTGGGAATCAGTCTTTGGGGCTTTTGTTCTCTGGCGCCTTTCCCTGGCGGCTTTCTGTGTCTCTTCCGCGAGTCAGAGCAGAAGAGACCGTTTCCAACTCTCTGCCTCAGAGCAGAGAGACCGCAGTCTGTTCTTCAGTGAGCTCTCCAGGCCACACTGTCTCTGTTTCTGTCCGTGCTGCTATAAACTGCAGTGGCCTGGGTTGTGCGCCCCTCTGCAGCGCTCCCAGTTCTGCCCCCAGGTCGGGGCACATCTCTGCCCTTTGTGCTTCTAAAACCGCCAGCCGCTCCCAGTTCGCACCAGCGCCTCTGCAGCTTAGGGTTTCCACCCCGGGGGTTGCAGTTCACAGGAGCGACCCCGGCGCACCGGGTTTACGTCTCGGAGGCTGCAGTTGGAGTGCTCGCGACCATCGCTCCAGGTTTCTGTCCAGGGGGCTGCGGTTCACGTGCGCATGACCCCGCCGGTCTGGTCGTCCACCCCCGGGGCTGCCCTAAAGTCATTTCCCGACACTACCAGTCTGCGAGTCTGTGCCCCGTCCACAGCGCGTGAGGCTGTCACTCACCGACGGTGTAGGATCCCCACGGCCAGGCTCCCTCCCACTGCTGTTTATCCTCCGATATCTGCCCGCAGAATCGCGGCTCCCCGCTTCATACCTCAAAACCAACCGCCTGCGATATTCTGTTTGTAGAGATCCAGATCTTCTTACATCTCAGGCTGGTTTCATGGGTGCTCAGAGTGGTCTGGTAGATATCCAGCTCAATTCCGGGGACCAGTTGAAATAGGGTCCCCTACTCCTCCACCATCTTTCCCCCCTCCTCTTTTTGCCCCTTTTGCTCATGTGCATTGTTTCTTAAATTACACGAGTGAAATCAGATGGTATTTCCCTGACTTATTTCACTTAGCATGATACTCTTTAGGTCCATCCATATCATTCCAAATGGCAAGATTTCATTCTTTATGGCTGAGTAATATTCCAGAGAGAGAGAGAGAGAGAGAGAGAGAGAGAGTGTGTGTGTGTGTGTGTGTGTTTGTGTGCCCACATGCATGCCACATCTTCATCAATTGATGGATACTTGTGCTGCTTCTGTATCTTGGCTACTGTAAAAAATGCTGCTATAAACAGGGGTGCATGCACCCCTTTGTATTAGTGTTCTTGTATTCTTTGGGTAAATACCCAGTAGTGTGATTGCTGGATAGTAGGGTAGTTCTGTTTTTAAGTTTTTGAGGAACCTCCATATTGTTTTCTACAGTGGCATTCCCACCAACTGTGTAAGAAGATTTTTTTTTTCTCCACATCCTCACTGACACTTGTTGTTTCTTGTGTTGTTAATTTTAGCTATTCTGACAAGTGTGGAGTGATAACCTCGTAGTTTCAATTTGCATTTCCTTGATAAGTGACTATGAGCATCTTTTCATGTGTCTGTTGGCCAGCTATATGTTTTCTTTGGAGAAATGCTTATTCATGTCTTTTGCCCATTTTTTAATCATTTGCTTTTGAGGTGTTGAGTTGTGTAAGTTCTTCATATATTTTGTATAATAACCCTTTATTGGATATGTTATTTGGAAATATCTTCTCTCATTCCATACGTGGCCTTGTAGTTGTATTGATTGCTTCCTTCACTGTGCAGAAGCTTTTTATTTTGATATAGTCCCAGTAGTTTATTTTTGCTTTTGTTTCCCTTGCCTCAGGACATCTATCCAGAGAAAAGTTGCTGTGGTTGATGTCAGAGAAATTATTGCCTGTGCTCTTTTCTAGGATTTTTATAGTTTTAGGTGTCATCTAGGTCTGTAATCGATTTTGAGTTTATTTTTGTGTATTGTGTAAGAAAGTGGTCCAATTTCACAGCTATCAGCAGTCCAATTTTCTCAACATTTGTTCAAGAGACTGTCTTTTTCTCATTGGATATTGTTTCTTGCTTTGTTAAAGATTAATTGGCCATGTAATTATGGGTTTAATTTTGGATTTTCTAATCTGTTCTATTTGTCTATGTATGTCTTTTTGTGCCAGTACCATACCGTTTTGATTACTACAGCTTTGTAATACAACTTGGAAGTCTAAAATTGTGATGCCTCCAGCTTTGCTTTTCTTTATCAAGATTGTTTTGGGAATTCAGGGTCTTTTGTGGTTCCATACAAATTTTAGGATTACTTATTCTAGTTCTGTGAAAAATGCTGTTGGTATTTTGGTAGGGATTGTGTTAAATGTGTAGATTGCTTTGGGTAGTATAGCCATTTTAACAGTACGTGTTCTTTCAATCCATGAGCATGGAATGTCTTTCCATTTCTTTGTATCATGTTCAATTTCTTTAATCATTAGTGTTTTATAGTTTTTAGAGTACAGGTCTTTCATCTCTTAGGTTTATTCATATTGTAAATATGAATAAATAAAATACATATTGTATTTTAGGTACAATTATAAATGGGATTGTTTTCTTAATTTCTTCCTGCTGCTTCATAATTGGTGTAGAGAAGTGCAACAGATTTCTGTAGACTGATTTTGTACTCTGCAACTTTACTGAATTTGCTTATCAGTTCAAGCAGTTTTTTGGTGGAGTCCTCTGGGTTTTCTGTAGATAGTATCATGTCATCTGCAAATAGTGGAAGTTTGACTTTGTCCTTACTGATTTGGATGCCTTTTATTTCTTGTCTAATTGCTATGGCTAGGACTTCCAGTACTATGTTGAATAAAAGTTGAGAGGGAGGGGCGTCTGGCTGGCTCAGTCATTAGAGCATGTGACTCTTGATGTCAGGATTGTAAGTTTGAGCCCCACATTGGGTGTGAAGATAAGAAAAATCTTAAAAAAAAAAAAACCCAAAACAAAACAAACAAACTAAAAGTGGTGAGAATGGACATTCTCTTCTTGTTCCTGACCTTAGGGAACATTGAGGATGGTAGCTCTGGGTTTTTCATAGATGACATTTATTTATTTATTTATTTATTTATTTATTTATTTATTTATTTATTTATTTATTTATTTTATATATATATATATATATATATTTTATTTATTTGACAGAGAGACACAATGAGAGAGGGAACACAAGCAGAGGGAGCGTGAGAGGGAGAAGCAGGCTTCCCACTGAGCAGGGAGCCCAATGTAGGGCTTGATCCCAGGACCCTGGAAGGCAGATGCTTAACGACTGAGCCACCCAGGTACCCCATAGATGGCCTTTATTATGTTGTGGTATGTTCCCTCTAAACCGACTTTGCTGAGGGTTTTTATCCTGAATGGATGTTGTACTTTGTCAAATGCTTTCTCTGTGTCTATTGAAATGACCACACAGTTTTTATCCTTTCTCTTATTGATGTGTTACACTGATTTGTCAATATTGAACCACCCTTACAATCCAAGAATAAATCTCACTTGATCATGGTGAGTATTTTTTTTAATACATCTTGCCTGATCCCTGTGCACTGGTCTCCCTCCCTCCCTGACCTCTTTCCACAGAAGGGGGCTCCCTCCCCTTCACAGCACCGTGGCTTTTCTCTCCCCCGGTTCATGTCTCCGGACCTCCTATTGGCCATGTTCTCTCCCTCCGGTTGTGCCAATTGTTTTTTTAATCCTCTGATCATTTTCCTAGTAGTTCAAAATGATTTGATGCTGATCTAGATATGTTCAAGGGATGAGGCAAGCTCAGGATCCCCCTACTACTTCCACCATCTTATCTCCTCCTCCTTTAATATATGTCTGCATCCCAAAGGTTTTGAGCCATTGTTTTCATTAGTTTCCTTGTACTTTTTAATTTTATTTCCTGGTTGCCCCAGTCATTGTTTAGTAGTAAGTTATTTAACCCTCTTATTTTTTGTAGTCTTTCCGGATTTTTTTCTTGTGGATGACTTCTAGTTTCATAGCTGTTGTGGTCAGAAAAGATGCATGCTAAGACTTGGATCTTTTTTAATTTGTTGAGACTTGTTTTGTGGCCCAATATGTGATCTATTCTGGAGAATGTTCCATGTGCACTTGAAAAATGTATTCTGTTGTTTTAGGATGGAATGTTCTGAATATATCTGTTAAATCCATCTGGTCTAGTGTGTCATTCAAAGTCAATTTTTTCTTGATTTTCTGTTTTCATGATCTGTCTGTTGATATGTTAAAGTTCCCTATTACTGTATTATTAGTGATTAGTTCCTTTTTGTTATTAACTCTTTTAATTATTTTGGTTCTCCCATGTTGGGTGCATAAATACTTACAATTGTTATATCTTCTTGTTGGATTGTCCTTTATTTTATAGTGTCCTTTTTTGTCTCTTGTTACGGTCTTTGTTTTAAAGTCTATTTTGTTTGATTTAGGTATTGCTACTCCAGCTTTCTTTTGACATCCATTTGCATGATAAATATTTCTCCATCCCCTCACTTTTTTTTTTTTTAAGATTTTATTTTAGAGCACAAGCAAGAGGGAGAGGGAGAAGCAGACTCCCTGCTGAGCAGGGAGCCAAACACAGGACTTGATCCCAAGACCCTGGGATCATGACCTAAGCCAAAGACCGATGCTTAACCAACTGAGCCACCCAGGCACCCCTCCATCCCCTCACTTTCATTCTGCTGGTGTGTTTAGGTCTGAAATGAGTCTGTTGTAGGCATCATATAGATTTGTCTTATGTTTTATCCATTCCATCACTCTGTGTCTTCTTGATTGGAAGTTTTAGTCCATTTACATTCAAAGTAATTATTGATATGTATGTATTGCCATTTTATTACTTGTTGCTGAAGATTTTCCCTCATCCTTTATTATCATTTTCTCTTTCATTGTTTGCTGATTTTAATGATGTATTTGGATTTCTTTTTATTCTGTGCATTTTTTTTTAAAGTTCTTGAAAGTATTTTTACTTCAGATTGAAAAATGAACAGCTTTCCACACTGTTCATTGCAACATACACAGTATTCACGAATACAGTGCTGGTCATTTGAGGATATGTACACACCTCAATTTCTCCTTCATGCTTTTTCTTTTAGAAAGATACTGTTTACCAAAAAGAAACTTCAGTAGAAAAAAACTGTTTTCCCAATAAATTTACAAAAACCTAAGATTCCCAATGGAATCAAGATTATCTTCCTGCTACCACCACCTTAATATAATCACATGCTTATTGGAACGCTAATATTTGCACCCTAAGAGTACATTTACTTTCAACAATGAGGGTGATTCTTAAAACAACAAAAGAAAAAAACTTCAGTGTAGTAAATGTAACAATGGATCTCTGCACATATTAAGTGTCTGAAATAGGCAGCTAATACTGGATTTAATATTATTTTATAAATGTTCCCTTAGCGGTAAACATCAGTCTACACGTTTGCAAGAGTCCTAGAAATAAATACCGTGGTTATGCACAGTATGTTATGACAAACTAGTTTCAAAGAACAAAAGCTCAACATCTTGATAAAAATTCTGATCAGAATAAAATGGGACTCTAAAACTTAAAACATTGTCAAAATAACATCACATTTAAAATTTTTCACGGTTTACACAAGTATTAGGAGTTTCCAGTTGTGGAACACATTTTTATGTTGTGAATTAAAATACGAACATATTGAAAACTGTTAATTTCAGTGATGACATCAGTTTTGGTCTTTCTTTAGCATTATTTTCTTTATAAAAAGTTGCACTAAGTGTCTATTAATAGTCTGATTGGTCTTCAGTATTTAATAAATGTATATAAAAGAAATTCCTAAAAGCCAATAGTACTTTATATGTGTATATATATATGTGTGTGTGTGTGTGTGTATTTATTGGTGATTTTTGATTTGTGGTTGTCATTAGGTTTATATATAACATATGCATATAGCAGTATATATTAAGTTGATGGTTCTTTAAGTTTGAACCTATTCTTTACTCCCCACGTTTTAGGTACACAGAAATACTAATAATACTTATACAGAAATACTAATCCTTTTGTGTTTCCTACCTTTACACTGTCACTTGGTTTCCCTTTCCACTCAGAGTCCCCTTTAATATTTCTTGCAGAGCTGCTTTAGTGGGCATGAACTCCTTTAGTTTTTGTTTGGGAAATTGTTTCTCTTCTTCTGAATGCTGACCTTGCTGGATAGAGTATTCTTGGCTTCAGGTTTTACCCATTCAGCACTTTGAATATATCATCCCACTCCTGTCTAGCTTGGAAGCCTTCTGCAGAAAAATCTGATAACCTTATGGAGTTTTCCTTTGTATATAATGGATCACCTTTGGTCTTGCTGCTTTTAGTGTTTTTTCTGTATCATTGTATTTTGCCATATTTAATTATGATACGTCTTGGTGTGGATCTGCTTTTGTTAATTTTCTTGGGAGTTCTCTGTGCCTCCTGGATCTGGATGTCGGTTTCCTTCCCCAAATTAGGGAACTTTGCAGCCATTATTTCTTCCAATTATATTCTCTGTCCCCTTTTCTCTGTCCCTTTTTTGGGGTCTCCTATAATATGAATGTTACTACGTTTGATGGAATCACCAAGTTTCTTAAATCTGTTCTTATTTTGCGTAATTCCTTTTCTCTCTTTTGTTCAGCTTGATTTCTTTCCATTACTCTGTCTTCTAGGTTATTAATTTGTTCCTCTGTTTCTTCCACTGTGCTGTTCATTCCATCAAGCGTGTTTCTGATTTTGTTTTTTGAGCCCTTTATCTCTATGTTATTCTTTATCTCTGTGTTAAGGGTTTCACTCATGTCTTTCACTCTTTTCTCAAGTCCAGTTAGTATCCTTATGATCATTGCTTTAAATTCTCCATCAGGCATGTTACTTATGTCTGTTTCACTTTGATCTCCTGCTGTGGCCTTGTCCTGTTCTTTCATTTGGGACGTTTCTCTATCTTGTCAAAGTCTCTGCCTGTTTCTCTGTGTTAGGAAAGTCCGTTGCTTCTCTTGTTCTTGAGAGCAATGGCCTTATGAAGAAGAGGTCCTGTAGTGCCCTGCAGTTTAGTGTCCTCTCTTCCCCAGGGTCTGGTGCTTCTGTGGTGGTCTTCAGTGGGTGCTAAATGCACTCTGCTGTGATGTCCTGGCTGCTTTTTCCTTCAGGCCAATCTTCTGCAGAAGCTCTCTTTGTGTGTTGTGGGCAGCGTTTGGTCCCTGGTCTGAATGTGGCAAGTTTTAACTAGGTATGCTCTGATCTGCTTGTGAAATGAGATCTGTCTCTGCTGCCACCAGAACAGAGGACTTGCAGGACTTGGCAAAAACTCCTGGGTTGGGAGTTGCAGTGTGGGCAGGGGGTTGGGGCCAGTTTTCTGAGAGAGAAGGGTCCTGCTAAGGCCAAGACTGAGGCAAATGTGACAGGAAGGGTAGTTCCACCAGAGTATGGGGGCAGGGCTTGGTGTAAGCAATTCGATAGTGAGTGTGGGTGCTGGCTGGTTCCTGCAGGTGGCCCTGTGTGGTGCTGAAGCGTTCCTTTTCTTGGAGGGGTCTCTCCCTTCATGCTTCCTTTCTGGGACATCCTCTGAGATGAGCAACTAACCTCCGCCACTGTATGCCCCAGGTGCTCTTCAGGCTGGCATTTCCACCCTGTACGTCTGTGGGCTGTTTATCCTTCCTTCTTGCTAATAGCAACCCCCGAATCCTCTGAGCTCTCCCAGAGCAGTGTGCGCTGACCTTTAAAACTCCAGGCTTTTAGCCTTGCTGGTTGCAAGAACTCATGAAATTTGGACCCTGTCACTTTCCAAGCCAGTTGCCGTAGAGGTTCATTTTTCTCCATGTGCTACCCTCTGTGCTTAGTCTGTCTCTCACCCTTCTCTGCAACCGCAGCTCCCTCCCCATTACAGTGTCCATGACCTTTTTCTCCCAAGCTACATCTTTGCACTTCCCACTTTCTTTGATACGGCTTCTTCTCTGTCTAGTGATGGAGGTTGTCCTGCCAGTCTTCGGATTGATTTCTGGGGTACTTAGTATGATTTCATAGTTATCTAGTTGTATCCCTAGGACAAGGCAAGCCTAAGGTCATCCTTCTCTGTTGCCATCTTCCCACAGTCTACTTTCCCTCCTGATTTATATGGGATGTCAATCATTTAGTTTTTCCACCTGCGTAATTTTAGTGTCATTGCAGTTAGACAGTGGAACATAAGTAATTCAACTCTATATCTTGCATAGAATGAATTCTTTTATGTGGATTTTACAAACCCTTTGTTTCCTTAAATCTCAAATTAAGTTTTGAGTCATTGGTGACCTGAATGCTGTTCTTGGAATTTGATATGGGTTAATAATGGAACAATTAGTGAAATAAGACTCCTTTTCTTTTTATTTTATTTTATTTATTTGAGAGAGAGAATGAGACAGAGAGAGCACGAGATGGGGGAGGGTCAGAGGGAGAAGCAGGCTCCCCGCCGAGCAGGGAGCCCGATGTGGGACTCAATCCCGGGACTCCAGGATCATGACCTGAGCCGAAGGCAGTCGCTTAACCAACTGAGCCACCCAGGCGCCCAGTAAGACTCCTTTTCAATGTACTGAACAATACCGTGCCAGGAGAGTTTATCAAAAGGTTTACTTCTTTGTTTTGTTTTTATGGGAGGTCTCTGGGTATGAGGGAACAAAAAAGACCTTTTGTTTGAAGTTCGTCATGTACACTAGGACAATAATAATCATAATAAACTCTTTCTTGCCACCTATTGTGAATCCCAAAATACTTTCTCTAATGGGCAATCATGTTAGCTGTTTAGTTGGAGATGGTAAGAGGTGTTAATGTACTAGATCTGTAGTCTTTAAGAGCGGATTTTATATGTGGAAAAGTGATACCAGATGTTCTGTATCAATATAGATTTTCTTGGAATTCTAGGATTTTAATCAGAAGGTTTCTAGGGATTGCAGGATTTGACTGCATTTTGGCTGGGGATAATAGAAAGCCTTCTGGGTTGCTGAGAAAGTTGGTTTCATTTAGAACTTTGTTTTTGGTATTACTGCTGATATGATTTAGGGCTTTGAGGTGCTGAAATGTTACAAAATTAATCTGATACAGTTTTCTTATAATAACCATTTGATGTATGACTTGAGGTATATAGATATGTTGATACACAGACTAAAGGATTTTTAATTCAGTAGCGTCTACTTTAGAAGGAGTTGTTACTTTATGGCTGTATAGTGTTCCATTTTTCAAATACAAAGATGTGGATGGAATTAATTCTTTTGGAGAGAAAATGTAAAGTGGCCTCTGATCCTGTGATATGAAATAAGGCTTTTCTGGACAACTGTTGTCAAAGTCATTCTTAGCTGAGGAAAGACTTGTCAAATCATTGCCTGTTTATATATTTTTAATGGGTGGCTTTATAAAGCAGAGGTTGCCAAAGCTGCTGGCATGTCTTAATATTTTGAAAAATAAATGCTTAAAAAGTCATACATTTGACAGGGACCCTGAGTATTAGCCCCTGTGCTAACATAGCAGCAAAGGGGGAGGAAACCGGTATTACCAAAAAGAGTGAACACTGCTCCTCACAAGACATTTTAAGTCAAGCAAAAGTATGAACAGACACAAGCATACATGCAATATGTGGCAAGATTTACTGTCAGATGCAAAAGACAATGTGTCATAGCAGCAGGTGCGTTTGTCTGGGGAGATTGCAAAGGGAAGACCGAGATGAGTCTTGAAGCTTCAGAAGAACTTTATTTGGTCGAAAATGGGGGGAAATAGGCTGTATAGAATTGGGAAGGGGCAAGAGGGCCCATTTAGTGAGCCCTGCCATGCCAGCAGTGTACTTGGTGATTTACAAATACATGTGAAAGTGGTCATCTGATACTCCTCCATGGTGCCGGGAGGCTGACATTACTTCTCCACCTTACAAATGAAAAATCTGAGGCTCAGTGTGCCTCACCTCACTCAGCGAGCATGTGGTCAGGACTGGGTTTCAGAGTGAGTCTGCACACAGCTGGGGGGCATCAGTACAGTTGCTGTGGGTATGATGCCTCCATACTCCTGTTTTTGATTGTCTGCTGCCTCCCAGGAGGGATTCAATTACCTTGTAAATGAAGAAGGGTTTTGTGACCTGTGAATTGGAAAAATATAACGGATCTAAGTGGGAAAATCTTCTTAATTACCTCTACCCTGCTATTTCTGACTGCTAAGTGCTTACTCAGAGTTAACTGTGCTCAGTGGGACTGGTCTTAGGAAGGCAAAACATAGAAACCTTCGATGACTGACTTTGGCTTTGAAAGGTCTAGAATCTACTTTAGGGTTTAGAAGAACTTTAAAATGGCAGAGCCTCAAAAGCGGCCTTCATATACATTTGGACTTCATTGTTGGCTCTTGTTAACTACAGGAGTAAAATAGTCTATTAAGAGAACAGGACAAGTTTTGGTATGTCTCCCCCCACCCTTTTATTGAGTAAATTCCCTGTTCTCCAGCCTTTCAAATAAAAATCCAGTCTAAATGATTGAGTTAATATTAAGATGTCTTTTGTCCTAGGATTAAATAAAGATGAGCATACCATCCAATATTGTCCTTAATCTTGGATTTACTTAAGGATGTTCACCTCCTTCCTCTGTCCTTCTTAATGCAAAGGTTGCAGTGTGAAGGTTTTCCCCAATTCTCAGACTGGTTAATAATGTGTTCCTTCTCTGTTGATTACCGTTCTATGTTCTAACTAGGTAGACTGAGAAGGAAAAATTGTCTTTCGATTTAGTGTTAGTTATGTGAACCTTGACTTGAATTCTGAATGCAGAATGGAATATAATTTATGTAGTTTGATTTATACCCATTACAGTTTAAAGGGTCGTATCCTAAAAGCTCATTTATCTTTGTGTTCAAGTATGGCTATAGGAAATCCAGTGCGGAGTATTAAGTCTACAGAACAATTAAAGATTGAACTCATGATGCATTTTCTAGCTATGTTATGCTCTAAAATTATCACCCTTGTAAAGATAAAACTAAATATGTTACTGCATGAGGAATAGTATAGGTTAAAATATGGAGGATAATGACACTAACAATTTATTCAACCTTCACTGAGAACTTAGGATGTGCTAGATGTTGTGGTAGAGGATGAGTACTGAAAAAAGTAAGATTGAGTCCCAGGCCTCAAGGAGATTAATAGATAATTTTGTAGAGGGAGTTGTATTAGCTGCTACATAATAAACCACCCCAAAACTCTGTATATCAGGACAATTTTTTGCATAAACTAAAAAATGAGAGTCAGTATCTGTTACTGCTCAGAAGTCTAGGGTTGACTAGGTGAGTCTTCAGGTCTTGCCTAGACTCCATCTTTATGATCACATAGACATCTCTGCTCGTCTTAGGCTCTTGCACATGTTGGTCCATCTGTAGATTGATCTCAGGTAGGCTCAGCTAGGATATCTAGGCTGTCCTCCAAGGTTTCTTCTCGTCTTTTAGGCTCATCTACTTTGCTTGAGGGTGGTGGGGTTCCAAGAGATGGGGAATGGGGAAGAGTATAAGGCCTCCTGAGGCTTAGGCTCAGAACTGACACATCAGTACTTCTGCTCTAGTCTGTTCACCTGTGTAAGTCACTGGTCCCTCCAGATTCAAGGGGGTATAGAAATAAATCCCATGATAGAAGGACCTGCTAAGTCACCTTGCAGGTGGTGTCGCTAGAGGGAAGGAGGTAATTGGTGTCATTTGCAATCAGTGTACCTACCATAGAGACAGACAGTTTTGTATAAGGGATAAAGCCTATGTAAGGTCTTATATAGTGACTGCTGCAATAGGAGTTTGGGAAGCCATAAGCTGTTTGAATTGAGGAAGTATAAAATTCAGGATTGTTAATAGTAGAAAATTAGGCTGGATGAAAGGAAAAAGGACCATGCTGGAGAGGCTTAATATTCCATTCTTAGATGTTTGGTATTATCCTTTGGATAGAGCAAGCCATCTAAGGTTTTCAGCAAACATAAATGCCATTGTAAACTTCATTACTTTTTGTCTGTAGGTTGCTCTGGCAACAGAATGAATCCAAGGTGAGCAAAACAGTGATGGGAGATTAGATAAGATGCTATTGCAGAATTGTACACTGTGGGAATGATTTTGAAGGCTAAACTAAAGCAGTGGAAAGTATTCATTCAAGTGTGGTAAACCTGACCGTGTTAATCATTCATTCAAACAAGCTCTTTTGAGCCAGTGTTCTTAAGTGTTTGAGAAATGTGAGTATTCCTCTTCCTCAATGTCATGATGGCTTCTTGGAGCTTTGGAGCTCTTACACAGCTAAGCTTTGTTCATGCATCTGACTATTAGGCATGCAGTAAATAGAAAGGAATAGCAATCCTGGCTCACATTAGTGAAGGAGTCATGGATAGTGATGTGATTTAAAATGTGTCTGCTTTGGCTGTTTGTTTTCTCTAATATACTTATTTACCAGAGTCTTTAATGAAATTGAAAGTCATTGTATTGGTTAATATAAATAATAAGAGCCTGAGTAAATTTTGTGGGTTTTCATGCATCTGGACCTGCCCTAGTACATAGTATGTGACTTTCAAGGTAATTCAGAAACTCATATTATTTTTAAACTTTACTGTATTTCACTTGAGCATATTCAGAACTCTTCTAGATTCAGAAATATTAAGAGGAGAAAGTCCTTGTATATTAAAGAATTTTTTTATTGCATTTGTCTGAGAATATGTGAGAGCAGTGATTAACTTATGGGAGAAATTGAGAAAATTCATTGTTTATGAGAACTTAACAGTTTACAATCAAATATAATAAAATGTTAAGCTAAGATTTAGTTTTATCTTTAAACATCCTTAAAGATAACTACTTTCAGAAAATATCAGCATTATTTGCTTTTTGGTGGTTCTCTGTGAACTACTCTGAGTCAGTAATCTGTTCCTGCCAGATCCCATTATGATGCATTTAATTACTTGCAGAAAAGCTACATGGTTTTCAAACTTAAATGCAAATCCAGTGTGTTTTGTGGATTCCTGGAGATCTTGAATATCATAGCCCTGGATACTATGACTTGCGAAATAATTTATTGAAGTTTCTTCAGTATTCCGTGTGTCTTAGAGGTACTATCTGGGCAATGCTGTCTGAATATATTTGGCTATTTCTCTCATCAGAGCAGAGATTATGGAAGTTTGAGCATTCTTAACAAAGGTTGATGAATAGCAGAGGAATAGAAATCACCTGCTTTACACACCCCCCAACTTAATGAAAATTATAACCTTTCTTGAAATTTTAGTTGGAACCTAAAAGTTAAGATATATACATGCACATTCCTAATTTGTGTATAACTCCTTTCTCTTGCCTAGATGATGACCTCCTTAACATAGGAGCCATGTTGTGTTCCTTGTAATATAGGCTCTGGCTTCTGTTAGTACAGAGTATAGAGTGTGTATTACATGTTTATTGCGGTTAATGATTATTTAAGTATCATTCCTTTGGGTAAAACTCAGGAATTTACAGCCTGTAGCTGTTTCACCTACTCCCGTTCCAGTTTATACCTTTTTTCCTTGATGGCAGAGTACCAGTTAGGTTTACAGTCCCCCTCACCACGTGCTCTGCTAGGGGACGGGTTCTCCCCAGCAGGGTAAATCGTGATTAACCTGAGTTTGTCATGATAATTCTATGATTTCTAGGGGGTCCCATTAGGCATGGGTTTGTGAAGCACTGCTAGCCAGAGTGACATCAAGTTTTGTAGAGATATGGCAGAAGAAAAGTCTCTCTCTGCTTCTCGATGGTCTACCATTCTGCCTGTTGATATGTGAAATAACAGTAGTTGCCTCGGGGGATCGTGATGTGAGCCTATGTAAGACGAAAACCGATGTACTTAGGTAGAATGACAAGATGGAAGGAGGGGATTTTTTAAACCAGTGGATCAGCCAACCATAGGAGTATGTCAGTTCTCTTTAACCTTCCTGCAAAGTTCAGACTGAACTTGCTGTTAAAAAGAAAGGAAGTCCATATATTGAATAAATGGTCTAAAAGGAACAGATTAGAATAGCATCAGTCATCCAGTCCACACGCCCTCCCCCTTCTTTTCTATTCAAGTATCCTGGCCCCAGGATAGAACACTCTTGGGTCTGGTACTGATAAAATGGATGCAGTTTGTAATCAGGCTTCATGGACTAATAGGTTGCTTGTGCAGATCTCCACTGTGTCTATTCCAAGGAAAATGGGAAAGGGCGTCATTTTTGATAGATGTATTGTCAGTTATAAAAACGTACTCCCTGATAAGAGCTCAGGTGTGTTTGTTTTTCATGGAGAAGTGAGTTTGGGGATGGTTCCTTCCTCCCAAGCCTGTTCCATTAGTTTCTTAGCCTTACTATTGACATTTTAGGACCAGCTAATTAATTCACAGGGCTGTCATGTGCATTTGGGGGTGTTTAAAAGTTGTCCCTGACCTCTACCCAGTAGATGCCAGTGGTACTCTGTCATTGTGACAGTCAGATACCTCCAGAAATAGCCAGATGTCCCTCAGAAGGGAAAGTTGTCCCCCACTTGGAAACCACTGTGTTGGGGGGCAAAGGATTGTTTCTTATAGTTGCATTTGTTCTAAGACTCAGGAAGAAGACAGGGGAAGTTCTATCATTGCCTTAGTCACTTCACCTTATGGTGAGAAAAATAAAATGAATTAGTAAATTTTTCAAATCCGTCTAGTCAAACAGATGAAGAACCTTGAGATTTGAGATGTTTTTAGCCAAAATATAGTTACTGTTTAAACTTTTTACCCTTAAAAATTAGTAAACTGAAAGAATTACTTTTTTTTTTTTTACCAGCTTTACTGAGGCATAATTAACAAAAATTGTATATATTTAAGGTGTACAATGTGATGTTTTGATATATGTATACATTTTGATATTCTAGCAATTAAGCTAGTTAACATATCCATCCCCTCACATAGTTACCATTTGTGGGTGAGAGAGATAAGGATACTTGAGGTCTGCGTTCTTAGCAAATTTTGAGTATACATTATTATTTACTACAGTCATCATGCTGTACATTAGGTCTCTACAACTTAGTGATTTTTTTTTTAATAAACTAATTTGGAAGGAGGTAATTCCAGTGTTTTAAATTCTATTCCATTGGTGTTTTTTTTTCCTCAAGTGTAGTTGACACACAGTGTTACAGTACTTTCAGGTGTACACATAATGTTTGGACAAGTTTATACATGATGCTCTGCTCACAAGCGTAGCTACCATCTGTCACTATACATGCTGTTACAATACCATTGACTATATTCCTTATGCTGTGCTGTTTATTCCCATGACTTAGAGAATTACTTCTTAAAATCCTACCCCCAAATGTTAAATAATCACAGATGTAAACAGCCTCTAATGTGATGATACAAACTGTTGTCTTAGTAAGGCTTCACTTCATCAATGTTAATAGAATGGGCCAGGGATTCACTCAGTTTGAAACTGGGAGAAGTCTTCATTTTATCTGTCTTTACAACACGCTCGAAGAAAATGGTATGAATGATACAAGTTTGTTTCCAATTTTATTTTTAAAAATGAATATTAACTTAAATATTATGAGCTGGGGAGTACAATTAAATGTTAAAATGAAAAAATTCCTCCAACATGCCTTTGGTTTCTTTTTGTCTTTTAGTCTGTTGTTGTTGTTGTTGTTGTTGTTGTTGTATCCTCAGGGTGTTTTAGCAAGCCTGGGGCATAGGCTATGTCCTATATAAAGTAAATAAATGTTTGAGTGTTGCCAATTTTTTGAAGCCTTGAAACAGACCTCAAGTGAAGATTTAAAATAGAAGCAAACCAGCATTAAAGGATCTTTAAAGCAGTAAAGATGCCATGGTTTGCAACAATAAAGTAATATAGTGATTGGTGACAGTTGTGGTCATCCTTTCCTCAGTCCACTACTACCCTTCCAGTTACCACATCTGTTAATTCAGGCTTTGAAGTAACTAGCGGACCTGTCTGTTCCTGTGCTTCTCTACTTGGCCATTTCAGGAGTCGAAGCCACTGTCATCTTACCGCTCTACTCTCCTCCTCCAATCCACTTCCCACATAGGGCAGCCAAAGTGCCCTTGTTAACAAGTCAGCGTTTTGAAATGCTTATAAGTCGCCTCCCCAGCTTGGAACCCCCCCCCCAGCATGGTTCTCTTGTCCTTGGGACCTAATGCAAAATCCTTGGTGTAACATTTACTACCCTGAACACTGACTGCTATTTGCTTTCCTCTCTCATTAACTTTTGCACTCTCTTCTCTCATCTTGCCAAACATATATGGCTTCAGATCCTTTCACTTGCTATGTCTTTCCTGTGTTGGGGTCTTGAAACTGCCATTTCCTCTCCCTGATATATTATTCTTTTCTTGGGTAATTCTGATTTATCTTTCAGGTCTTAGGCTAAGTACCACTTCCTTAGGAGAGCAATGCTTTGCACCTCTAATCAAAGTCTGGCTGCTTTTATATTATTCTTGATACTCTTGTTTTCCTTTCAGAACCATATTATCACAACTTGCAGCTATACGTGTGTGTGTGTGTGTGTCTGTGTTTAAAATCTGCCCTCACCAGATAGTAAGCTCCAGTAGGTGTGTGTCTGTTTACTTGTCTAGTATATGAACCATGCTTAGTGTTTACCTGGCACATAGTAGGTTCTTAGTAATGATTTTAGTGAAAAGTTGAATTTGCCTTGCATGTTGGCAATGTATCAATCTTACAACATGTTTATTGTCCTCATGTTGAATCTGGGATAAGCATTTAATGTTGGGAGAGAGTGGGAATGATTTGTTCCTACTGCCCATTGATTAGCATATTGGGTAGCATAGAACCATGCATGAGAAATGGTGACTGGCCAACCACATGCACTAATACATAAATTTATATTTTGCTTAACAGAAAAACAATGAATATAAAGTGGTATTAGGCAGCTTTTCACTTTATCCAGAACTGGGGAAGAAACTCAAGACTTAAAAATATAAATTTCGCTCTTTATTGCTTTAGAGTTTATTCAAATTGTTGTATACCATGAGTCCTTGCTTAGTAACTTTTTGGCCAATAGGATTTCAGTATGCAATGCACTAATATAAACAACTGGATTGGCTTAACTACCTCTGATGTCACAATTTCCCCATTAGGAAGTCATAATTTTCCTTAAATCACATTATAGTAATAACAACTCTTGTTATTCTGTTTCATTATAAGAAAGATAATCTACCAAAAATAAAAATGCTGGAAGGAGCAGCATACCTTTGATCGACACAGACCTTTTTCCATTTATGCGCTTTAATATCTATTGCCAACAATTGGAGTTAGCTTCTTTGCTTTATAATTGATGTTTTGTTTTTTGTTTGTCAGTTAATAGGCAAATGGAGGAATGAGCCTACTTCAAATTACTGCTTCAACTCATAGTTCTGTTTCATCGCGACTGTTGAGGCTTAGCATCTTTCTACTACTTAGCCTTCCTGACTCTAAAGGAAAAGCCATTTGGACAGCCCACCTGAATATAACTTTTCAGGTGGGAAATCGGATTATATCAGAATTAGGAGAGAGTGGAGTGTTTGGAAATCATTCTCCTTTGGAAAGGGTGTCTGGTGCCGTGGTACTTCCCAAAGGATGGAATCAGAATGCTTGTAATCCTATGACCAACTTCAGCAGGCCTGAACAGGCAGACTCTTGGCTGGCCCTCATTGAACGGGGAGGCTGTACTTTTACACACAAAATCAATGTGGCAGCAGAGAAGGGAGCAAATGGGGTGATCATCTATAACTATCCAGGTACGGGCAACAAAGTGTTTCCCATGTCTCACCAGGGAACAGAAAATATAGTCGCGGTGATGATAGGCAACTTGAAAGGCATGGAACTTTTGCACTTGATTCAGAAGGGAGTTTATGTGACGATCATCATTGAAGTGGGGAGAATGCACATGCCATGGCTGAGCCATTATGTCATGTCTCTGTTCACCTTCCTGGCTGCCACAGTTGCCTACCTTTTCTTGTACTGTGCATGGGTACCTCGAGTGCCCAATTCTTCCATCAGGGGGCGAAGACAGATAAAAGCAGATGTGAAGAAAGCTATTGGTCAGCTTCAACTGCGAGTGCTCAAGGAAGGGGATAAGGAACTAGATCCAAATGAAGACAGTTGTGTTGTTTGCTTTGACATATACAAACCCGAAGATGTAGTACGTATTTTAACTTGCAAACATTTTTTCCATAAGGCATGCATTGACCCCTGGCTTTTAGCCCATAGGACATGCCCCATGTGCAAGTGTGACATTCTGAAAACTTAAACGTGGAGAATCTTCTGAAGATGTAACCAAGTCTTTCCAAAGATTAAAATTACATGAATTCTCTTTTAGCACTTTTATGTAGAGAAAAAACTCAACTTCATCTTCTCTACCTAAGTACTAATGAGGATGAAATTTGTGTGTTTTTAAAATAAAACTCCATATCATGCCCAGCTATTTGAACTTGTTGTTTTTGTATTAGGTTGCTACTTCTTTGCCCTTATCCAAATAAGGAAATTAGTATATGTTAAAAAACAAATTAGTCTTCAAATTAAAATGATTGTGACATTGAGGCCACAGAGAGTCGTGATACTTTAAAGTTTCTTTTTTATATTTTATTTCCATACTTTTGATATCTAATATCGCTGTTAAATAAATTTCATTATAGAATTAGATCTTGATTTAATTCTCCATGGTTAATTAATACCAGGAAATCTGGTTTCCAAAGTTACTAAGTAATGTGTTCTAGGTAATTATTTTAGATGATAGCACCTCTGGTTATATAACTAAAATATTTTAAATTATTATAGGCTTTGTTTAGGGCAGCATCACAAAAACAATCACTTTTGTTTGCTACAGCCCTTTAAATCCTAGCATAGTGAATTAGCTATGGTGGCAGATTTCCCTTCTAGAAGTGACCGTAGTAAATGCTTTTGTTTTCTTAACATCGTGATGAGTGTGTCTCTGGGCATTTTGATATAGATCTAGAATGGAGCTGAAATTTTGTTTAATTGCTTTACAAATTGTATCTCTTGCCTCATTTTGCTTTTCTTTTTGAGTAGATAAACACAAACACCTGTGTGTAACAATAAGGCTGAAAGATTTGAGTTCTGGTTTTGACTAAAATATTTGTGGGTGAAATGCTAAACCATTGATATCCAACTTAGATGACACTTTGAGTCTACACACTGTGTACTACACACTTTCAAGAATGGGTTGTATGGAAATAAAATCAGATTAATGGCCTTTGGGAAAGAGAATGGACCATCGTGAGCTATAATTTACATGGTAATATTTTCTTTTTATGCTGCTTTGGTTGGGCCTATAGGGCCTTTTTCTCTTCCTTTCCTGCCTCAAATTATTTTGATTCACATTTCATAAAAAGAACTAGCTCCCTTAGTCCTGGTAAGACCTAACCAAAACGGTCTCTTAGCATCCTCTGTGTAAAGGTCAGACCTTTGTGTTTAAGGTCAAAGTTCTTGGTTTCCTAGCTAGTGGATGAGAACCACTGAGAGATACCCTCAAGAAGGTGTATGGCAGCACCAGGGGTTGGCCACGTTTGTTAGTTCACAAGTCGCTTTGGTCTCAAGTCATTTTGTGACATTGATGTAAGTGTAGCAAAAATAAAGGCAGAGCTGATGACAGGGTATGTGTGTGCGTGCACGCATGTGGAGAGGGTCGGTTCACCAGGGATGTTTGTTGATTTTTGGCAAAGGTTTTGCTCAAAGCATCTATGACCTTTAACACTGCTGTTGGTGGTTAACTCTAAATGGGGACCTTGACGTTTTTCTTTTTAAAAATCAGTAGCTGCCTTTTTGTTTAAAATGAATTATGCTAAACTAAGACTGCTACATATAATTTTTTCCCTCCTACTCTTCCTTTCTTCCCTCAAAATATTGTTAGATCAGTAGCAGATGCCAAGATCTGCAGAGAAAAGAGATTAATGTTCTTTACTGCTGTCTTCCCTATGGAGAGTCAATGTAAGAGTGAAGAAGTGAAGCTGAAGTAATCTAACAGGATTTAGAAATCAAAATCCTCCTTTTAAAAATCCAAATCAAAACCAGACTGAACCAACCAACCTGAGCAAGCAATTATTAAATAAATTTAGTACAATGGTTTACATGATAAATAAAAAATTTGCACCGTGACCAAATGTGAATTAAAAGTGGTACTACAGAGCTCACTGCTTTTCCTGCATAATTATTCACAGTACTAATTTCTAATTATTTAAAACTTGCCATTTTGTTACATGTTTCCTTGATTTATTGTCAAGAAAAATGATAATTCTGTGGCTTTCTTGCATATGCTTTCAAGTTTTGTATGTGCATGTGTTGTATGGATTTTATATTTAATTTTTTGTTTAAAGTGATACCTTTTAACATGTAGCTCAAGGATTGAATTGATTTTACAATCTAGAAATCACCCCTAACAGTATTTGAAGCATTCAGGCCAGTAAGTTTCCAGCAGGCTCAAAGCTCTTCTATAATTGGCTGTGTTGTCTTTTATGTCATAATCACATTACCCATACAGTATCTGGAGTTTACATTAGTGAGACTGGGATTTTTTTTTTTTTCAATCTAAAGTGTTTCTCTTTCTCTCTCTAATAAAACATCTGAACCTCATAAGACATCTTTAAGAATTTCTTAGAAAAACATGCTGGAAGACAGTGAAACTTGTTTTTACCCAGAAGATTTTTCTCATGTTATTGTTCTGAATTGATTTCCAACAGATGTGGAAGCCACATAATTTTGTTGGGTTGGTACTTCAGTCTCTAGGTGAAGAGAGAGATGAGTCTACTCAGGATTGGCACTCATGGAAACAACACTGCATCTTCCTGGCTTATGAAATTTAGTTTTCTTTGGCTTCTTAGTCAGAACTGTTGCAGAGCTAGTGCTGTTTGGACTGCTTACATGAACATATCCTTTCACGTTGGGAATCGCATGTTGTCAGAGTTGGGGGAAGCCGGCGTGTTTGGAAGAAGTTCCACTTTGAAGAGAGTAGCAGGAGTTATAGTGCCACCAGAGGGGAAAACTCAAAATGCATGTAATCCCAATACCAGTTTCAGAAGATCAAAGAACTCTGAGACCTGGCTCGCGCTTGTTGAACGGGGAGGTTGTACCTTCACGCAGAAAATTAAAGTAGCTGTTGAGAAGGGAGCCAGTGGAGTGATCATCTACAACTTTCCAGGAACTGGTAATCAGGTTTTTCCCATGTCTCATCAGGCGTTTGAAGACATCATTGTGGTGATGATCGGTAACCTAAAGGGCATGGAGATTTTGCACTTAATTCAGAAGGGAGTTCACGTCACAGTCATAGTTGAGGTGGGGAGAAAACACATCATCTGGATGAATCACTATTTTGTGTCTTTTGTGATTGTCACAACTGCTACTTTAGCATATTTCATCTTTTATCATATTTGGAGACTTTGGGTAGCCAGGATTCAGAACCGGAGATGGCAACGGTTAACGACCGATCTCAAGCAAGCCTTTGGCCAGCTTCAGCTTCGGGTGCTGAAGGAGGGGGACGAGGAAATCAGTCCGAATGGAGATAGCTGCGTAGTTTGCTTTGAACTCTATAAGCCTAATGATACAGTGCGTATTCTCACTTGTAAACACTTTTTCCACAAGAATTGCATCGATCCCTGGATTCTGGCCCATGGGACCTGTCCTATGTGCAAATGTGACATTCTTAAAGCTTTGGGCATTCAGGTGGATGTTGAAGATGGAACAGAATCTTTGCAAGTTCTCATGTCGAATGAATTGTCTGGTAACCCCCCTAGTGAAGAGGGGACAAACAATGAACTTCCTCCTGCAGGAGGGTCAGACAAAGTGACCCCTGTGGCGGCGGAGGAGGAACCCTGTCCTCAGAATGACAGCCAGCCTCATGCAGTAGCGGGAGATGTTCATCCTTCACCTTGACAGCATGACCTTTGAGGAACTGGATTAAACCTGTTTGTCAGCTCAAGTCCTAATACTGACAAGCAGTTGGTTTGTTTGAAGTGTGGTTTTTGTGTCGCTTTCTGTTACTTTGGTAACGGTCTCCATTCTTTGTCAAGCAGAAAAAGGGCCTAGGAGGATTTTTTGTTTCTTTTTTTGCCTTTGCTAAATGTTAACTGTTTGTCAGTGTCTGTCATTCCTGTGAGTATATATGGCTGTTTCTACATACAGGTGCATGTTAAAATCAAGGACAAACTTTTTTCCCCCTAAATGTTTGTACATATATTGGGCTCTATTTTGGTAAGAAAATTGTTAATATATTTGCATGTTCCTTATACAGAAACCATCAGTTAAGTTTGGAAAAGAAAAACTATCTTTTACGTGCTAGGAAGAGTACTTTTTTGAGATTATATATAGTGCAATATACTACTTTTGAAGTCATTGTGCTGTGTTTTTTCATTCTTAGCATGAAAATTTTGCTGTTCGGAATTTTATTACTGTTACTCTTGACAAGCAGTCCTTTTCAAGCTATTAGTACCTTTTAATGTGATTTGTATATGCATAATGATAGCAATTTTAAAAGAAAAACACTAGCTCTTTTAAATAATTCTGTGCCCAGTATTGCATATAATTAATACATGTTCATAATTTGTAGAAAGATTTAAATGATAAATCCTCTGTTTAGTTTTTTCCCCATTTGTTCCACCATACTACCCAGTTTGTTTTGCCATTAAATATTTAAAATATGCTAGGTTATTTTGGAGATAGATATCACAATGTGATTTATTAAGACATCTTGGGATTGTGTTTATTTTGTTCACTGTATTCCCAGGATCTAGCACAGTGCTGGGCACTCAAATACTTTTGGAGTGAAGGAATGAATCAGTACTTTATTCATTATGTAAATATGTGTTAATATGAAAAACTGGGCAGTTTATCCCAGTCATACACAATAATGGGAAGTTAATCCTGAAAATTTCACCCTAAATCACCTTGACAAAATGGAAAACTATGATTTTTTTTTAGCCCAGAATCTCTTATTTCAGTTTAGCATGCATAATTTTAACAAGGACCTTTGAACTCTCCTGAGCTGATAGTGGGATTTTGGTTCTTTTGCAACACTAGAGAGAGGTCTCTCAGGAGTGGTTTCTTGAGTTCAGGGCTAGCATTGGAATTCAGAGACAGATGGAAGGAAGGGCAATAGTTGGTTCTAACTTAATCAAAGGAGATGCTCTTTGAAAGAACCGTAGAGCACCCATACTATGGATGATTTAGCAGGAACACTATTTTGAGGATCTTTCTCAACTTATCTGGGAGAATAAAGTTATATTCTGAGGTACTAAGGATCACATTGAAAAGACAGGACCCTGAGGACCCTTTGAGGGGCCACACCTAGTAGGAGCTGAGGCTAAACCAGGATAAGTTGACTTTCTCAGACTGGCCACTGCTGGCATCTCTGCCCCTAGGGCTAGTAGCTCATGGGGTAGCTAGGGGGGCTTCCACCAGCTGCCCAAGAGATTGATTGGAGCTATGGAAGTAAATGTATCTGGCAGGGCTGGCAGCCCCTGAATCCAGATTCTAGAATCATTACCATTCTGTGTCATCCTAGCAAATTAACCTGGGGGGCATGTTGCATGACAGACCCAGAACTTGAGGAATTTGTTGTTTGCTCTTCACACTAACACTGCTCTTGCCTTCTCTTTCAGTCCTTCTCTGCACCCTCATTGGTTTTGTTTCTTTTCTTCGTTCTTCGTCGTCAACCTAAAACCTGACTTATGTGTATGAAATTAACATTGACTCATTTTTAAAATTCAGTGTCTTGTTAATATGGACATTTAACCCAGAGAATTTTCAGTGGATGCCCTTTGAAGGGTGTTAGAACCTATGTTCGGGTCAGTGAGCTCGGGAACTGTCACCACTGAGTGCCAACCATGTAGCAGGCAGTGGACTAAGTGCTTTCCATTGCTTTATGTCAGAACAAAACAGTTTTAGTTTTTGTCTTTAGAGTGTTGTAAACAGATCAATAAACCACTTTTAGTCTCAATTTAATAACCAGGGCCTGGAAATAAGACTGCTATGTCAAATGTAAGGTATTCATTGTAGTAGATTTTTACCTACTTTTTGGGTTACATCATTTTCTCTTTTCATAGTGTTGTAAATAAATTTTGTCATAATGGCATGGCACTATAATATGAAGTATTCTGCCCCTAATACCAATGTCATGATGGATTTCCCTTGCATTTCTTCTTTGTATGTATTTTTGCATTCTCCAGTAGTTTGATTACCCACACTCATCTCTAATAGGGGGTTGATGTTCCTTATAAAAATGCAACTTTTTAAATTCATTACTGGGATAAATTAGATTTAATATTTACTGAAGTGAGAAGGATTCTAAAGAACTTGACAACTGATTGGGTGATGCAGTAGGTGATTTTATCTATACATTTCCTTGTCTTACAGGACACACTAAACTAATTGTATCCCTGTCTCTTACTATAGACTTACTATAAGGCAATTGTACTATAGAGAGATGTTGGTCAGCCATAATATTTACCATAGTGTGAGTATTTCCAAGGGTTTAATGAGCTTGGAATCTGGCGTTTCTGATGGTATTTAAGTTTAGTGTATGGTTAGTGTTTTCTCCTTTTACAAACTTACTGGTTTTTGAAGTAGCACACAGGAATCCAGTGAGGGGAAAGGATCAGAATTTGGAGAAACACTGATATAAAAAGAGTAAGCATTCACATATTGCTACTGTGTGAAGGAATCATGGTGACTCCATATTCTTTACTCCATCATTTACTATGGGCACCAGTTTCTGGATTTTAGAGTTTATTTAGCTTTGTATTTAGTGCATGTTTTAAATGTTTAGTGCTTAGTGATGAAGAATAAGGATTGTGTGTTATTGCAATAACCAACACAGAAATATCTTAGTATATGCCTGTTTTTCTAAACTATAAGAACTTTTTTTGGCAGAGGAGGGAATGATGCATCTGAGATGAGTGGCTCCCTGTGCGTACAGGTGTCAAAGCTCTTCATCACATCCCTCCACCAAAACCTCCCTTTTTCATAGACCATCTATAAGCATAACACCTGTCTTCACAATTGTGCTGTCATCTTAGACCTCCAAGATACAGTATTCCTTGATGACTTCAGCTGCTGACATGAATTTTCCTCATTGTTGATGACCAGGGTAGTCCTGATTTCAAAACTTCTCTACATCTGAATGTTCATCTCTCAATTCAGTAACACGACATTGTTGTCACACATCAGCTTTTGTCATTTTTGAAAATTTCCCAACTAAGAGCATTTTTTTTTTTCAGAATTCCCTCTCTGAATTTACTTGACCTTTCATTTCCACTGTTTGCTCTTTGTTGTCACTCCAAGCAGGGTTTCCTGCACCCATTCTTTCTCAGCCCATCTCTTTTCCAGCTGCAGCCTAGAACCAACTGTAAGCCATTTGCTTTACTCTACCACGTGCCCCTGAATTCCTTGCCTTCTAGACTTCTTTACAGGACCATTTCTTGGTCCTGAGTCCTTTCTATTGATTTTTCACCGGATGTTTACTTCCATTTAAAAATTCTTTATTCTCGGGCACCTGGGTGGCTCAGATGGTTAAGCATCTGCCTTCGGTTCAGGTCATGATCCCAGGGTCCTGGGATCGAGTCCCGCATCAGGCTCCCTGCTCAGTACAGAGCCTCCTTCTCCCTCTCCCTCTGCCATCCCCTCTGCTTGTGCTCTTCTGTCTGTCTCTCTATCAAATAAATAAAATCTTTTAAAAAATAAATAAAAATTCTTTATTCTCTTAACTCCTTTTTAAAAATTTCTCATTGATCAGTATTTCTCAGCCTTGGCTGCACATCAGAATCCCTTGGAAAGCTTTTAAAATTCTCAGTGCTCAGGCTGCACCCAGGACCTGTACTCTGGGACTCAGGCATCAGAATTTTTTTTAGTTACCCAGTTGATTCCAATGTGCAGACAGGATTGAGAACTGCTACCATAAGGCTGTCCCAAAGAGCCTTTACATTAATCAAGTTCTCAATTTCACCTTTTGCTTCTTTCACATTGACTTGTTTTCACTTTACTCAAAATATTGAGGTAGAAATCTAAACGTCAATCATAAATGGTGATATTTCATGAATAGTAATTGATAAAGGCTTCTGGGAATATGAAAGAATGGATTTCAACTAGAGAAGCAAGGGATACTTAGAAGGAAATAACATTTGAAATGGAGCTACCATTTGGGAATGATGTGAACAATAATTGTTTCTTTCCCCAAAGAAAGATGTTTATTGGTAA
The DNA here is from genome assembly GCF_002201575.2 of Neomonachus schauinslandi. NCBI lineage: Eukaryota > Metazoa > Chordata > Mammalia > Carnivora > Phocidae > Neomonachus > Neomonachus schauinslandi. Next base: position 77,936,598 of record NC_058414.1, on the reverse strand, counting down.
TTCAGGCCAAAAAAAAAAAAAAAGAATTTAAAGTAAGAACCCTGATAAATCGTGGATTCCTAATATTTTTCTTCTACAAGTTTTTATTTAAATTCCAGTTAACATACGGTGTATTATTAGTTTCAAGTGTAGAAGTCAGTGATTCATCACCTATGTACAACACCCAGTGCTGCTCATCACAAGTGCACTTCTTAATCCCCATCGCCCATTTAACCCATCCCCTGGCCCATCTCCCCTCTAGCAACTCAGATTGTTCTCTATACTTAAGAGTCTGTTCTAACAACAGGGTTTTATAAGGAAGTTGGTGTCCTATAGAACTTTGGTTAAGGAACTCGAAGACCAGGAATTCCAGAGGCTGTTGTAATAATCCAGGAGTGATAAAGACAAAATATGAATAAAAGCAATAGTAGGTGAATCAGGTGAGAAGAGTATAACATGGGTCACCTTCAAGGTTATGTTCTTTGATTTCATTTGCTCATTTGTGTTTTCTGCCTCATTTTTTAATGACCAGGGTATCACTGATTTCAAAACTTGTCTATACCCATAACCTTCATCTTCTGTTTATCTCCAGTGTAGCAACACAGTGGATACAGAATGGAAGGGTTAGGGTCAGGAAGGGTTAAGGAAGGGTCAAGGATGACTCCTGGATTTCTGGCTGGGGCACTAGGTGATGATGATGATGCCATTCAGTGAGGTAGAAAAATAGGCGAAGCAGGTTTGGGGTGGAAGAGGAGTTCAAATTTTGAGTATGCTGGATTTGAGGAATCCAAGGAATTTATGGTAATGTTCACTACACATCTGAAAGTATAGGTCTATACAAATTAAATGAGGTAAGTGAAAACATAGCAAAAGGCATGATGTATGCTAAGTACTCAATTGTGGTGATTTACTAGCAAATCAACCCACCATTGACTTTTATATTAATGATTTACTGAAATGTAAAATTTAGTATTATTTTGGATTCCTTGATTTTATAGTATTCCCATGTGCAGTGCTGTATGAGTTTCTCAAAAAAGGATGGTGAGGGGGTGGTAGTGGTAATACCAATTTCAGTATAACAAGGACTTAAAAGGTAGAAACTTAATGAATCCTAACAGTAACTGAGGTATGCACTATTAGTATCCCATTCTTTAGATGAGAAAAGTAGAGACCCACAGAGGCTAACCAGTTTGCCCAGAGTTAAGCAGCTGTTATGTGGCAGGATCTGTGTGTGACCTTGATCTGGTTTCACAGCTCCTGGTCTTTACCACTACGCTATAGTTAGCTTGAAAAGCTAGCGTTTAAGGAGAGAGTGTTAGATGAGTCCTGTTTAGAGGACTTAGAGGATTGGGCCTTAGAAAAAAACTCCCAGCTAAAAGGTATTGGGAGCGCTAGTGGGAGGGTAGAATAGTGGTAACTGGTGAAATCTCAGTGTAATTAGTGATAAAGGAGTGTGGGTGGGTGAGGGTGTGGGCAGGATGTATCTGAGAAGGGAAAGTTGAGCTCCAGGGGAAAGCCTGCTTACAATCAGGAAGTACTGATTCTGGAATTGATCTCTTGTGTAAAAAATGAATTCGTTGGGGGGAGGGCGGTCTGTGTAGCCTTGTTTTTCCTTTGCAGTTTGAGAGTGTTAAACAATTTTTATAATTCCCCCCTAATAATTACCATTCCATTTGAAAGTTCAGTGATAAGCACAGTTGCCTATGGAAAAGACCACTGTGCTTTTACATTAGATGACCTGTATGTGTGTCCTTTCCCCAAGGCAGAACATCTCAGAACAACAGCCCTCAGGCCAGTAGTGGCAGCATCGCTCGAAATTGTTGGAAATGCAGATTTCTCAGGCCCCGCTGCAGAGCTTATGGAGTCGGAAAATTGAGGAGTGTGGTGGAGGGGGGGGCAGATACCTGTTTTAACAAGTCCTCCAGATGATTTTGATGAACATTCAAGTTTAGGGACCTCTGCTGGGTCTCAAAGTCAGTTTATGTTCAATAAAGAAAGTATCACATAGATGGAATCAGAATGAGAAAGTATAAGGGAAGATAATTGTGCATCTTAAAGCAGTACACAGATAAAAGTTGCTGTTGTTACATTAGGAGACGCATTTAGGCATATTTCATGTGCCCAACTTCTCTGATTTCTGCATGACTTGTGCATATAAATGCTTATTCCTTTCCTCTCCCAGTTCTGGTTTCTCTGCCATCACTATTACACTGCGAAGGGATTTGTGAGAAAGCATATGAGTTCCAAAGTAGAAAGTTAGAAAAAACCCCAAAAGCAGAAAGAGCTTAGGGCAGTCCACACACTAGGTTGGGCAGCCCACACTGGATGAAGATGGTTCCTAATACCACCTATTTAGTAAAGGTCTGAAAATATTAAAACAGAGGACAATAGATGAAATGCAGAAGGGAATTATATAAATTCCTAGGTTTGGGTTCATACACCCAGCTTCACAAATGAGGGAGACCTAGTGTCCATAAAAATGTAGCTGAACTACGTCTAAGCAGGCCACCTGAAGGTGCATGGCATCTTCTGTGTTCATAGCACTACTGCTGCTGTAGCTAGAATTGCTCCTTTTTGTGTTAATGGTGAGATCTTACTCCAATGGCAAATTCACTGATGATTTCACTCATTCAGCCGATGTTGATCGACCTGGAAGTACAAGGGTGAACCATACAGATCCCATTGCTCTAATGGAACTTGCTTTCTGGTGGGATTAAGTTATAAAATGTAATACTTTAAATGGTTGTAAGTGCTGTGGAGAAAAAAACTGAAAACAGGGCAGGAACTGTCAGAGGCAGAGTTGCAGTTTTACATGGAGGAGGCTTCACTAAGAAGATGAACCATGGAACCAAAGACCTGGAAAGAATGCAGGCTCTGCACTGGAACACATACGTGGGAATTGCAGCATGTGTGGAGAGCCACCAGCTTAGTAAGGGGGCCTGTCACTCAAGCAGTGGTTAACCTGGAAGGTTCAACACCAGGTTAGCTGCCATTAAAAAGTCTAAGAATGGGGGCGCCTGGGTGGCTCAGTTGGTTAAGCGACTGCCTTCGGCTCAGGTCATGATCCTGGAGTCCCGGGTTCGAGTCCCGCATCGGGCTCCCTGCTCAGCGGGGAGTCTGCTTCTCCCTCTGACCCTATCCCCTCTCATGTGTTCTTTCTCTCTCTCAAATAAATAAATAAAATCTTAAAAAAAAAAAGTCTAAGAATGGCGTTGGAAGAACTTACATTTTCTTTGGTATTATAGGGGATAGAAGTCTGTGAGAACAGGACTACTATAGGGGAAGTATTGCTACTAGGAAACAAGGGATAAGGCAGAGGCAGAGAATCCTCAGACTCCCCACTGAGTGCGAGCCCAACACAAAACTCCAATCCACGACCTTGAGATCATGACCAGAGCCGAAATCAAGAGTCAGACACTTAAACCCATGGAGCCACCCAGGCGCCCCAGGGGAATCCAAGTTCTGAAAGGGCTCTTGGATTTGTACCTTTGAAGTCCCTCACTATGCTGAAAACCCAATGCTGGGGTTAAAAACCAACATTGTTGTTCCATGCATAGTTGCCATCTGGTGGAAAAACAAATAACTACAAGGTGTAAACTAGAGAAATTGATCCAACAAATATTTATTGAGAGCCATTAGATGTCAGGGAGGTTGTAGTTCAGTGATTTGGGGGCTCATTTTTCTTTGACTTAGCAGGATGTTTGCTTTGAAGATTGACTTTTCAGAATTTTATTTCATTTTCGTTTTGGAACTTCATTTCTCTGCTATAAGGAACTTCATTTCTCTGCTGTAGGCTCCTTGCTTGTCAAGAGTAAATAACTTGGTATCCTTAAGAGTCATGTTTTAGACGCGTAGAATATGAAAGGGTAGTAGCTCATTCTCTGGTATCTTGACAGTATTGTAGAAAATAAAGCCACTTGGTTTTTAGAAATATTTTTTAAGATTTTATTTATTAGAGTGAAAGCAAGAGCAGGATAAGGAGCAGAGGGAGAAGAAGACTCCCCGCTGAGCAGGAAGCCCGATGCGGGGCTCGATCCCGGGACTCCAGAATCATGACCTGAGCCGAAGGCAGACACTTAACCAACTGAGCCACCTGTGCACCCGGTTCTTAGAAATATTCTTTCTCAATTTTCTGTGTCAACATTAGTATATCACCAGTCTTCTCAAAAGTTTCCTGAGATACTGTACCTGCAGCGAAGGGGCCAGTGTTTGTTTTCCAATCCATTGCGGATTATTTTGTAAAATAAAAATCATGTGTTTGACTTATTCTGAATTGCATAACAAAAATAATTTGGATTGATGGAGGTGTAGATGGATATGTGAGAGAAATGCTAGACTAAAATGTCATTTGTAGAATCTAGGCTGGAGGTATATGTCAGAACAAAGGCAGTTATGTGTTTTAACTTATGATTTCTTCACGTTCGATAAAGAACTGAGATTGGTTAAATGATTTTTCAAAGCACTACAAACCTTTCTTTCAGTTTTTCTGTGTGGACACTTTCATAACAAAATGTTGGTGTAGAATTCTGCTTTTGGATGTCAGGGCAATGTCACATCACTTGTAAGTATCTAAAAATTCTCTGTACTTAGTGATGGACAGATATTAATAATTTGGGTACTGGCTTGGTCCACGGCTCACACTTCCCATAACACTGACTAAACTCTTAATTTATTCTGTAATACTAAAGTTGTGTTAAGAAGGTTGTTATCCCTCTTCCACCAGTGAGGAGACTGAGCCGGGATGCTGCAGGGTTTCTCAGCTCGTGTCACGCCCTAAACACCCGGGTCTGATTCCCCTCCAGTGTGTGTTACATTATTTCCCCGCCGACAAAAGGAGTGGCACAGAAATGAGGGTGAAGTGAACAGAATTACAGAATTGACTTTGGAATATTGTAAAGCTGGAAGACCAAGCACATATTCTTCATTCCATATAATAAAGGATTTATTGAACATTAGATACTATGAGACTACAGAAGTAATACACTAAATTAAAATTTTTTCTGTATCATGAGGGAAAAAAATCATCTTTATAAAATAGGTAGAACAAAATAGCTCAACCCAGGAAGTTACTGTTTTTTTGGTTTTTGGGTTTTTTTTTTTTTTAAGATTTTTGTTAGAGAAAGCCCACAAGCAGTGGGGAGGGGCAGAGGGAGAAGCAGGCTCCCCACTGAGCAGGGAGCCTGACATGGGACTCGATCCCAGGACCCTGGGATCATGACCTGGGCCGAAGGCAGACTTAAACAACTGAGCCACCGAGGCGCCCCTTAGTGTTTTCTGTGGTACCATGAAATGTGGAATGAAATAAGAGTGAAGGGCATGGGTTGAGGGAGGGTAGCATCTTTTTTCACTTTATATATTCATACAGAAATTTACTGTAGAAATTCACATTTGCTATGTCCTAGCTTTTCCACTGTGAACATGAATTTTTTTTTTTTTTTAACCCTAAACCATCTCAGTCTCGGGATTGGAAGGCCAGCTGGTGCCCAGTGATCTTGCTTCTCTGTGTATGTTTGTCCTTAGAGTGAGTGGCTTAGTAACTTTTTTAGTTTCAGGCTCTGTTGTTACAGGGTTAAGGAAAGTATCCCATTGGCTTAGGGAAGTTTAAGGAAATCATTGTGTTGGAAAAATACCTATAAAGAAAACTAAAGGATCTGCTATTAGCTGATACTAGATAAAAAAAAAAAAAAACTTTCTAAAAACTCTGTAATATTGTTCAGATAATAGGAATAGCATATATTATTACCAATAAAAAGTTTCATATGTTTCAGATCTTTGTTTATTTGGATATAAACTTTTCTCAATTGAACCATAAGACAATGCAAGAAGATTTTTGTAGCTTAGAGGGTTTAGATTTGCTCTAAGGGTAGTTAGGTTAGTTATAAGGAAGCGTCCTTTGAGAGGACCTGCTTTCTAGTTTAAAGATAGAGGTGTAAAGTTACCACTTACGTAATTTATTTTTCAAATAAAAGATTGCTATCAGTTTTTTTTATCATTTTTTTCCTACATTTGATAAGGGAATGGGACTGGTTAAATCATTGGTTTCCAAACCTTTGGAATTCATGGATCAGTGAACACCAAGGTCAAGTATAGCCTTTCCATTTTTTGCCAAGAAAGATTAACCACAATAAGAAAAAATTAACCCACAATGTATTAACATTGTACTATAAATAAGTGGCTTGTTGAACCTATGATTTCTATTATAATATTGAATAAATTTAGCTTTACTAAAATTACTTTGCAATCTACATTAACTTACACTGAATCAGGGAAAACTACATCCCACAGGGGTCAAAACACTACCCTTTGGATTCAGTAACTTTCCAAAGTACATTACTAATAAAAGGACCTCATGATTTTCTTTAAAATTTGAGTGTTGAATGATGCCAGACCTTACAGAGGTTTAAAGGTGCAGGTCTAATGAAATTCATAGCCTAAGTAAGGGAGAAATACAGTGATGCTCTACAGAATTTGCTGTGGCATGAGGACAGCTATGTTTGATCCCTTCAGGGAGGATGGGGAGCTCCTCCCTGAAGGCTCAGAATAAAGAAATGGTATCAAGCAGTGAGAAGCTTCATAGAGGAGGTAGAGAGTAACCGGAGAAACGTCCACCTCCTGATTATTTTCATCCACTCAAATCTGTTGCTCAGTTTAATGAACCATAAGCTGGTAAATCCCCAAATTGGGTTGCATGGCAGAGGGGGGAAGAAGAGGGCTCTCAAGTGAGACCGTCTGGGCTTAAATTTTCACTTTTCCCCTCTTCCACTCCTGGCTACATGATCTCTGGCATGTTTCTTTTCCCCCCTCTATGCTTTATTTTTTAAATTTTTTAAATTTTTTATTTTTTAAAGCCTTCAGAATAGATGCTAGCACCTACTTTGTGTTGTGAAGGTTAATATTCTAGCTTTTTTCAAAATGCTGTTTTAATCACGTGACTCCCTGACTTTAATGTTTGGAAAGCATTCCATGTTCTCAAGATAAAAACCAAATACCTTCCACGGCTTATGAATCCTGTCCCTCCTCTCTAGCATCTTCTCATTCCGCTAGATCCTTACTCCCTTCACTGAAGCCCAAGGACCATTTCAAGCCCACTTAGACCAGCTGTTTCCCCCATCCACTATCCCTTGGTCTCCCCACATTTCCAAATGAATTCCTCTCCATTTTCATATCTCCACTCACCTCCTTCGGGAATCCTCTGTGACCTCCTCAGATGGGTTCAGAACTTCGTGACAAACTCTCATGACTCCAGAAATTCCCAATAGTATTCGCTAAGCTGCAGTCCTATTAGTTTCTGTAATTGTTTGTTTTCCTCCAGTGTAAGTTCTGTGAAGGCAGCAAACTCATGTCTTTGGCTCACTAGTACATTTCCAACACTGAGCACATTGCCCAGCACATAGTATGTTTTGACAACATATTTATGGAACAAATGGGTGAGGTATGGGGGAGGAAACTTGTCGAGTGTTGTGCTAAACAAGTGTGCCCCTTTATTGGAACAGAAACTATGTTCTCCAGAGAGGTGGAAGGGAGGACTGGAAAGGCAACTTGAAAGACTCCAGATGGATGAAGAGACTGACACAATACAGTCCCGACGGGGAACCTAATGACTGGCTTTGGGCATATGAAATGAGCTGATAAATACTGGTGTTGACAGTAGAAAATGAGAAATTGACATGTAGTGGGACTAAATCCATCACTGTTAAAAGGCTTCATGAATTGGTAACACCTGACAAATCATTTTAAAAACAGCCATTGTTTCTCTATGCACAGCATACATTATGGGAATTAGTAGTAGTTGGTATTATTAAGGAGAAAAAGGCATCTCTTATAAGTGGGGCTCTTGTACGTTCTCCATGTTTTTCTGGCAGAACACATGAGGGCAGCCTTCCCAGGAAGCATCTCATGGATAGCCACAATGATTTGGCAAGCAGATAATGTTCTTCTCGTCATTATACAATCCTTCTGAAGCGAAGAAGCAATGCATGGATCAGATCAAAAGTAATGTGTGAACAATAAGTGCTTTTGTGGAAAAGTGTATTTGAAGTTTTATTTGGACAGTTGAGCAGACGTTTTTGCAGATACAGTATTCTGTTGTAGTCCTCACATTTCAGTTTTGTTACTCACCATGACTTCTTTTAGTATATAAACTGAGCAGGTGGATGGAAAGCACCATTGGTGGTGCTCAGCAGGTGCCTGTACAAGATATAACTCGCTAAAATATGGAAAACTGTGACTACATGCTATGTTATGGTTTTTTGATGTCCCCTTCCTAACTCCCACACTGAACTGGTTGGGTGTTCGGTGACATTTTCACATAAAAGTCACTGATGGGACGGGCCAACATCTGTGGAATTACCAATCAGAATTATGGCTGCCAGGGGTGAACCTTTGATAGGAGTGGGAGAATTTCGAGAGAAGAATAAGTACTGTTGCTTTTGGATTCCATTAGTCTCTGTTCTTCCAATATGTGACCTTAGGCCATTACTTCACAGCCTAAATCACTTAATCTATAAAAGAAAAAGATAAAGGCGGCATAGGGTGATTGTGGGCACAAAAGGAGATAACATGTGAAGAGCTGTAGGGAGACAGAATACCTGCTCATCAGTGAGTTTGTCCATAAACAGAATTCCCATGGCTGCTTCAGTACCAATATGGTGCCCTAGATGTACCCCAGATAGAATCTCTTTGAGGATCTTGGGCCTTAGAGCAGAAAGCTGGTATATATGTATCCAAGGCTTGGAGACCAACTTCTAGGACCAGCCTCTTTATATGGCCACATTTTATCTGCCTTTAGTTATTTCTGTGAAAGGATACAATATTAAGATCGTTTATATCTCCTGGGACTAAGTCCATCATTGTTAGTTCCATAACTTACAATACCTGAAAAATCTTTAAAAATTATCATTTTTGCAGTTACAGCAGATTGTCATTTATGCATTGTTTTTAAACAATATGCATTTTTCTTCACAAAACTAGTTTTTCTTTCCTCTGTGACATTACTCAGTCATCCTTCTGAGATGTCTTTCTCTCTCCCATTCATGTGGACAAGATCTATGTCTTAGGTTAAGCATATAATTAAAAATCAGTAAATCTTAGTGGTTAATTGAAGTTATGCAAGTGCATGGATGGGGAAATAACCATCCATACCATTAATTCCCTCCTCATTAGCTCATTCCGTGGATATTTTCTAAGTGCTTGCTCTTAGTGCTTGGACTGGTGGTAGGCACTAAGATATAGTGGAAAGTGAAACCATCTTTGGCTTCATGGGACTTACACTCTAGTGAGTAAAAAAAAATGGCACTAGAACCCGCACTTAATTATCACAATTACAAGGTGATAAGTACTTTAAAGGAGAAAAAGGGTACTGGGATTACATACAAACAACACAGGATCAGGCTGATTCAAGGCAATTGGGGAAGGAATCACTAAAGAAGGTTGATGGAGTGGGATCTGATGCATTATTAAGGGATAATTAGATGATGGTGAGATGGACAGTGTGAAGTTTTGGAAAGAAGACGAGTGGAGCTAGTGCATGGAGAATGAGCAAGGGAGAATGCCTAGTGATGAAGCCAGAGTGGTAGTTTGGAGCTATTTGAAGTAGGACCTTGGTGGACAATTTTGGTGGAAAGTCAGTGAAGAATTTGTAAGCTGGAGAAGGATTGAAATGACCAGATTAAAAGAACAAAAAACAAAAACAAAAACAAAAAAAACACTAGTTTGATACTACTGAAGGGAAAAAGTTGGGGAAATGGGAGTTGGGTGGCTTTTAGGAAAATTTGTGAGGCAGGAAGGCTAGTTAAGAGGCTATTGCTCTTAGCCAGCTGAGACAGAATGAGGGGCATGAAGAACTCTTGCGGGCACAAGAAGAGGCAAAGATGATCTGAGAGGAATTTAGGGGCTGGTAGGATCATCAGGGTTTAGTGACAAGTTGGAAGTTGGGAAATAAACATGGAGAAGATGGGGAGTTGAGAATGGTTTCCAGGTCTCAAAAGAAGTAGGATCTGACATTCACTGAAGCAGACAGAAGGCAGAGCAAACAATAGGAAAAGTCATGCATTCCATTATGAGATTTGTCCCACTGGGACCCTAACCTTACAAGTAAGGAGAGCTATTGGTTGGTATTAGCCATGTCTGCAGCTTGAGTGATACGAGGATCATTTGTTGGATCGCACTTTGTGATGGTGTCAGAATTGGGAGCATGTGCAAAGTGGATGCTCGTCAGCACAGAATCCCAAAGGGGAGCACGGAAGAGAAAAGCAGCCTTCTTATGATGATGGTAGGCCTTCCTTTCCTATACTTCGGGTCAGAGGAGGACTGTTGCTTACTCCTGCTTTCAGATCATTACTTTTTCCTTCCTCATGCAAACTCTCTCTTGTCTTCTGAAGTGTATTCCTTTCAGTCGTACCACATCTTATACGTTCGGTTTCTTAGTGTGTATCCATCTCCTGGTTCCTCTCACACAGGCATCCATAGCTCAGGAAATCTGGGAGCTAGATGCCTATCTAATCTTTAGCTTCAAGAGAATTCAATGTCTATAGATAGTCCTTACTTTCTTCAATGAATCTTTATTCAGCTCTAATTATAGGACGGGCTCCATATTAGGCACTGGATTCAGAGGCATACAAAACTGAGTGTCTGCTCTGGTGGTACATACTTTCTATTTTGGGGAGACAAATATGTATCTGGTGCCATGTACTAAAAAGAAAACTAGAGCAAGATAAAAGGGTAAGAATGACAAATAGGCGGGGGTGTGGTGGGGGGGGACTTCTTTCGGAAAAATGATATAACGGAGACCCACATGAAGCAAGAGTAAACTGTGTGGGTATATGAATGTATTATGTATTGCTGTATAACAAATTATCCCAGAATTTAGCAACTTAAAATGATAAATATGTACTTGTCATCTCACAGTACCTCAGCATTAGGAACCAGGGAGTAGCTTTTAGCTGATGTTTCTGCTTCGGGTCTCACATCAAATTGCAATCCTAATCTCAGGAGGGCCACATCGTCATTATTTTGTCATCCATACCTTAAACTACCTCTCTTTCCTGACTTGTCTCCCTCCTTGCCTAAATGCAGTTTCCCAGTCCAGCTTCTTGCTTCTCTCTCATTCCCTTTTTTTAATTCCTGCTTCCTAAAAGAAAAGATGTTTGCTGTCTTAATTTTGGCAACTTGTCCTCTTTCGTCTCCTGTACATGGGTTCCCACTCTCTTCCACACCAGGAAATCTCTGTCAAAGGTGACCTCTGGTGATAAAGACCAGTCTATTCTTAATTTAGGTGCTTTCTCTTGTGGCATTTGATTCTCTTTCTCTTGAGATGCTCTCCCCTCTTGATCGCTGTTATGGTATTTTGCCTTCTACTTCTCTGACACTACCAGCCTCTCTTGGATCAAGCTCTTCTGCCAGTTGTTTAAATGTTGGTATTTCTTAGAGTCTTGTTCTTGACTCTTTGTTTTTAGTTTACTTTGTCTTCAAAGCTGACCCCTACCAAAACTAAGCTAATAATCCCTGATCCCCCCGCCCCCCCCCACAAATATGTTGTTCATCTGTATTCTTCTTTGGTTAATGCAATCTAGGCACCCCAGTTTAAAAAAAAAATCATCAAAATTTTCCTGCCTTTCTACATTCTGTAAATAACCAACATATGTTAATTCTGTCTTCTCTAACTCCCTCTTGCCTCTCCCTAGTTCTCTAGCCCATGACCTTTGCCCTAGGTCCTTCCTATTTTTACCTGGTCTGCTGTACTTGTTGGATAACTGATATCCCAATCTCTGTTCTGGTTTATTTTCATCTACCCTTGATGCTGCCACCAGTTTTTTTGTGTAACTCTTGTTTCTCAGCATGTTAATACCTGGGTTGCCCAGCCATCACTGACTCTCAGTTATCAGAGAGAGCTCAGATCCCTTGCTTGGCACACAGTGCATTTTGCCATCTGGTCTCTGTTGGTCTGCTTGGCACAACTTTTGCTCCCCTCACCCTTAAATTTAATGCTCCTGCAGGATGGAAGTTCTTACATTGCCCTCAAAAGGCCATGCTGTTAATGCCTCTGTGCTTTTTATTTCTGTTGTTTTCCTGAAATGTGTTTTCTCCCTTTTCCCCTTCAACCCACAGGTCATTCAAATCACAGGTCCCTGTCTTTGTTTTGTGCCCCATTTATCCTCAACCTTGTTCCTAGACAATGGAGTTCATAACTTACTTTTCTTTACTCCCCTTCAATAGGCTGCCATTCTTGTTCTTACTGTATTATTTATCCTATCTCTCTCTGGTTGTGTGAGCTTTGAGGGCAGGGTCTCTGGCCCATTCACTCTTCTGTCCCCTCAATACTTAGCAAAAGGCCTGACACAAGGTTACTTAGTAAGTATCCATAAATAACATGTAATTTGACTGAGTTAGTATGGTTTTAGGTAGGGTTTTATAGGGGAGTTAACACTCCAAAGACTTATTATTAAACTTTCTTCAAAAAACATTGTTGGGTTACTTGGTAGAATTGAGGACTGAGTTAGGCAGAAGTTGAGAAAAAATAAAAATCCCTGCCAACTTAAAAGTATTAGATACCAAGTAATTAAAAGCTTTTTCTGAAGCCAGCATTAAGGTATTTATATTGCACATTAAACATATCTTGCTGTTCCAGCTTTGTACGCAATTACCAAATTTTTAAAAGTTGTTTATCTCAACTCTAAATACTCTCCCATAGAAAGAATGTTACTTATATTTCTGTATCGGGGTGCAGTCTGGAGACAGAAACCACACAACTGATTAGGGAAAATTTAATCAGTGAGAGATTGGTTGCAATGGGTAAGGAAAACTGGAGAATATAGGAGTAGTAGATATAGGGAGCACAGCATCCAGGGAAGGAACAAATCTGGAAGAGGGTCCTGCTCCCCACATCTCAAAGCCTGGGATCCAGACCTCATTGGAGAAGATGTGGCGTGTCCTACTGCATGGCAGAGAGTTTGACTGAAGTGCCACACTAATGGGACACCTGGGGAGTCTGCCTTCTGAGGTGCGGCACTGTAGAACTCACTGGGGATCTGCCAGTGGGGGTGGTGCACTAGGAAGCCACCCTCAGGCTGGGATAAGCTGCCCACGTGTTCGTGCCACGTGCCTGCAGGTGTGAGAAGGGAGCCCTTCTTCCCCCTTCCTTCCTCCCTCCAACACTTTGTGAAGTTGCACTAACTGACACAGGCAGGGTACTGGGAGGGCAGCACAGAAAAGTAATAAATTGACGACTTTGATTCCTGAGCTTCCATATGTTCCCATTTAACAATATAAAAGTCTCCTAGGAATTAGGAAAAAATACGTGTATATATAATTTATCTTGAATTCTAGTACCCAGTGAGAGTTGTGCAATGAAATGAGGGTGGCAAAGGAGATGAAATCACCCTTAATGTGTCCCGAAGTAGTTAATGGTATTCTTGGACAAAGTACATTATGGAATATATTTTCGTTCATCTGCATAAAGTAAAGGCATTATTCTTACACCTGTCTCTTAAGAATTAGTTTCAGCTTAGAAACAGAAAATAAGTCTTTTCTATACTGACTGAGGCACAGCTGATAGAGAGACAGGAAATGTTGTGTGTATGTGTTAAATGTTTGCCCAATGTAGAATTTACAACCCCTATTTCAGTACATTAGCCAAAATGTTCGAGAGTCAGGAATCCTCTGGCCATTGAGCAAAGATAGGAAACAACATTTTGGGTGAATGACTCTAAAAGGGGAGAAATCAAATATTGGGGAAAAGTTTGGAGTCAGGTGACGGTCACTGGGACCAGTGAGGCCACTTTATACGGAACATGTGTGCTGCTTACCCACACGCCAGACAGACATGATGATAGTCCAGTCCAAGTAGTGGGGTCCTAACTCAGTACCATTATTCCAAGTCAGTTTTTAGGGTAAAAGTTGACATGGATTTTTGTTTCATAAGCTTAACAGCTCTAACTCATGGGGACTGCACTGAATAATCCTACAGGCTCTTCTAGGAGAATTTTTTGTTGTCATAGGAAAAATAGGAATAAAAGCAGTGTTACCTGCTTTGAAGAGGATTCTTAGGACTGTTGATGACGGAATAGATATTTAATGAATCTTGACTGATATTTATTGATATTTGGGTCTGTAACTTAGAAGAAAGGAGAGTTCTAAGGCCAACTCTGATGTTTTGCACAGTAAGACCTTATTATTACTCATCTCTTCCTGTCAATTTCACGAACCTCTCTCTCTCTCTCTCTGTGGTTGTCTTTGTATGTTATTGCTTGGCACTAGGGAACATCTAGATATTTCTTACAGATTTTGCTTTTCTTTCATCCATTCTTACCGGCTCTGAGACATGTGCAAGAAGTTGGACTGGTGAAGTCCGGGATGGGGGGGGGACGGTTGCACCCTAATCCCCCAGCTATGGAGCAGCTTTGATTAAGTTATACGTGCTGGGTACTGACTTGGATACCAACTATTGACCTTCAGATCCTCATTCAAATAATTGGGAACCCCCTCCCTGCTGAAAAACTAGCCAGAACTCTAAAGTACAGATAAAGAAGTTGAGTTTACATCTCCAATTAACTTCTTAACTGTGAAAGGATTCAGTTGCAGAGATGCCCATGACCTTCAGGTGGGGGTGCATGTAGTTCAGGTTGCCTCATCATACGATTTCTTAGCTTTCATTACTGCCTCTTGTAAACATTTCATCATTTTAGAATATTGGGGTCCTTCTTTATGTCATTATTTACCATATGTTATAAAACATTTTGAATCATTGTGGAATACTTGGTGTCATAATTCTGGCTGGATTGTTAAAAGCAAGGACTGTTAGTGTTCCTGCCTAATTGTAAATGGGTTTTTTGTCTGTTTTTTGTTGTCTCCTAGGTTTTTCTGAAGAGTGATCGAGTGGCCAGAATGGTTCAGAGTGGAGGGTGTTCTGCTAATGACTTCAGAGAGGTGTTTAAGAAAAACATAGAAAAACGTGTGCGGAGTCTGCCAGAAATTGATGGCTTGAGCAAAGAGACGGTGCTTAGTTCATGGATAGCTAAATATGATGCCATTTACAGAGGTGAAGAGGATATGTGCAAACAGTCCAATAGAATGGCCCTAAGTGCTGTGTCTGAACTTATTCTGAGCAAGGAGCAACTCTATGAGATGTTTCAGCAGATTCTGGGTATTAAAAAACTAGAACACCAACTCCTTTATAATGCATGTCAGGTAAGTGGTCCATATTTCCCATTCCCCCACCTGGCTCAGAATGAACATCAAATATTTACAAGCCTATGAAAATGTACATTTTATAATCACTTTGCCTGCAAAGTTGAGTGAAAATGAATTTTAATAAATTGAGTAGTGGTATTTGAAAGAAACTTTGAAAGAATTATTTGATGGAGGGAGAAGAGTATCAGTACATTCTATCCTGTAAGTAATCATTCCCATGTGCCTTATGTTAGGACATCAGATTTTCACCTATTGGGTACATAAGGGGAATACCCCAAATAATAAAATGAAAATCAGCTGTTATCTAAAAAAGCTGGGCAATTTATAATAAGGAGGTGTTCCTGAGTGCAAAATAATTTTTTTCATAGTTATGCTGGTCTTCTGAGTTCTATGAAATTGAAACTTCCAGAATTTCTTTTTTTTTTTTTAAGATTTTATTTATTTATTTGAGAGAGAGAGAATGAGAGAGAGAGAGCACATGAGGGGGGGAGGGTCAGAGGGAGAAGCAGACTCCCTGCTGAGCAGGGAGCCCGATATGGGACTCGATCCAGGGACTCCAGGATCATGACCTGAGCCGAAGGCAGTCGCTTAACCAACTGAGCCACCCAGGCGCCCAAACTTCCAGAATTTCTTTAACCCAGCCGGATAGAAATGAATGAAGATGTTGCTGAATTACATAATTTAGAGATGACCAAATAAATATTTTTTCTCTTCAGTTGTTATTCGACTCATACATAGGACAAATTGAATAAAATGTCATGTTCCACATCTTTCATCTTTGGGCCCTATGATTTGTCTAAGAATGTATCCATTTCATGTTTGCATTTTGTTTATGTTAGTGGTATAAATTATTTAACTATGCCCTAATATACAATTTAAATAGACAAAATTCAGGCATTCTGAAATTTGTGCATGAGAGTTACACTTCTATAATGTACATACATTTACATTTATTTTTAATCTTTTCACAAATCTCTTAATTTCTGCTTTCTATGTGTATCATTTGCTTTGCATTACTAACTTGTGAATCACTTCAAATGAATAAACTGACAGGTAATAGTAAAGCAATGTAGCATCTTAACCCTGTGAACAATTCATGCATTCATCATAATTGTTTTCATTATTATTAAACCAGGTAGCTATTTGATAATAGTGGCAGATGACTATAAAACCACAATCTTCTGTTTTAAAAGATTAATGCAACTGGGACTTTGTATTTTTAATGAAACAGTAACTCACTTATACAGCTAAATATTGATGAACATGACGTGTTAAATTCAGATTCACACATTTGGTAGATATTTATTGAGTATTTATTCAAGTTTTTGACTTGCTGGGTGTTGGGGAAACCAAGCTGAGCAAATGAAGATATTTGTTCTCCATATCTCCATATGCTGAAGCCTAGTAGAGCAGATGGACCTCTAAAATGAGTTATAACAAATGCATTGAAACTTATACTGGGTGTTACAGGGTCATAACATCCACTGACGTCAGGTTTTTTTTTTTTTAATAAGTGCAGCAGTGTTACGTCTTTTTATGTAATTAACTCCTTTATCATTGTATAAAATCCCTCTTTATCCCTGATAATTATTTTTTTTTTCTGAAGTCTGCTTTGTCTTAAACTAATACGGCCACTCCAGCTTTCTTTTGATTAGTTAGCCTGGTGTCTTTCTCTGTTTACTGTTAACCTATCTGATTCCTTGTGTTTAAAGTGGGTTTCTGGTGGACAGCATTGAATTGCCTCTTGGGTTTTTTTTTGTTTTTTTTTCTTTTTAATCCAGTCAGACATCTCTGTCTTTTAATGGCTATGTTTAGACTATTTATATTTAAAGTGATATAGTTGGCTGAAGTTCTACAGTCTTAGTTAAGGGTTGTCACTTCCTTGGATTTGTCATTTGTCCCTTGTCCCCTTCCCCACCCATTTCTGCCTTCTCTCATTTGAATTGAGCATTTTATGTGATTCAATTTTATGTGATTTTCCTTTGATGTACTACCTGTTTTTTGGGGGTTTTTTTTGTTTTTTGTTTTGTTTTGTTTTTTAAAGATTTTATTTATTTGAGAGAGAGAGAATGAGAGACAGATAGCAAGAGAGGGAAGAGGGTCAGAGGGAGAAGCAGACCCCCCGCTGAGCAGGGAGCCCGATGCGGGACTCGATCCCGGGACTCCAGGATCATGACCTGAGCCGAAGGCAGTCGCTTAACCAACTGAGCCACCCAGGCGCCCCCTGTTTTTTTGTTTTTTAAACTTGGTTAGGAGTAGTTTAGTGGTGGCTCTAGGGTTTACAGTCTACATTTTAAAATATTCAAGTCCATATTCAAACAACATTATAAGTCTTCAAGTGTAGTACAGCTGTCCTAGAATAGAGAATTCCCAACTCCTCCCTCCCATCCCTTGTGACAGCTGTCATTTATTTCACTGATACTTCTGTCCTTCATTACCGTGATGTTTTTATCATCTAGTGCATTGTTACTATTATTGCTTTAAATGGTTAATTTTTAGATATTGAGAATAAGAAAACAAGAAAAATAAAAATTTTAGTATTTTACCTTCATTCCTTCTCCTGATACTCTTTGTGTAGACCCAGGTTTCTGACTGGTGTCATTTTCCTTATTTTTCTGAAAAGCTTCTTTAAATACCTCTTGCAAGGCAGGACGACTGGTGATGAGGTTCTCAGTTTTTGTTTGTCTGTTTTTCCTTCATGTATAAAGGATAATTTCGCTGAATATAGGATTCTCAGTTAGCCTTTTTTTCTCTTTCAACACTCTGAAGGTTTCAATTCATGCTTTTCTTGCTTGCATGCTTTCTGATGAGAAGTCTGAAGCTCCTGTGTTCTGACTTCAGTATTTTCTCCTTGTCTTAGTTTCCTGAGTTTGAGTATGATATGCCTAGGGATAGGCTTTATGATTCTCTTGCTTGGCATTCTCTGAACTTTCTGTTTCTGTGGGTTGGTGTCTGTCGTTCAGTTTGCGGAAAATTCTCGGCCGTGATTACTTCAGATTTTCCTTCTGTCCCATTCTCACCTCCTCCTTGTAGTCCAGTTATATTTGTGTCACCCATATTTGATATTGTCCCGCAGTTATGGGATGTTTGTTTTTGTTTTTTTCTCCTTGCATTTGAGATTGGGAAGTGTATGTTGACCTTTCTTCAAGTTCACTGACTCTTCCTCAGAATCCTCAGGTCTGCTGATGAGCCCATCAAAGGCTGTGTTCATTTGTGCTAGTGTTACTAACCTCTAGCATTTCTCTTTGAGTCTTTCTCGGAGTTCCCATCTACTTATTTACATTACCCATCTATTCTTGCATGTTTTTAACTTTTTCCATTAGAGCCCTTAATTTATTAATCTAAGTTAAACTCCCTTTTTTTTTTTTAAAGATTTTATTTATTTATTTGAGAGAGAGAGAATGAGAGACAGAGAGCATGAGAGGGAGGAGGGTCAGAGGGAGAAGCAGACTCCCTGCCGAGCAGGGAGCCCGATGCGGGACTCGACCCTGGGACTCCAGGATCATGACCTGAGCCGAAGGCAGTCGCTTAACCAACTGAGCCACCTAGGCGCCCTCCCTTTTTTTTTTTAATAACTATAACATCTCTGTCACCACTAAATCCCATTGGGATGCTTGCTTTGTCTCTCCAGTCTGTTTCTTTTTCTCTTTTGGCATGTTTTGTAAGTTTTTTTTTTTTTTTTTTGAAAGCCAGGCCTGTTGTATCAGATTATAAGAACTGAGGTATATTTGCCTTTACTGTGAGGATTTACATTAATCTGACTGGAAGGTAGGCTGTGTTTAATGTTTATTGTAATGTTTGTAGGTACAAGAAGCTTCAAATTCTCCTAATGTCCTTTTGACTTGAGGCTTTCCTGAGTATTCATCTTCAGAAAGAGTCTTACAGCCCCTCCGCTGTTATCCTGGAGCTCTGTTGGTGCTGTGGTAGAGTGTTGGGGAGTAGGGACTGTTCTACAGTCTGACTGCATCTCGGATTTTTAGTAGGCCTAGGTCTCGGGGCTGTAGCCTTCACAAGTGTTTCTGTCCCTTGTCTAGGAGTATGGCTTCCCTTCCCACCATATGCCTTATTCCCTTCCTCGCTTAAAGGATATCCAGTCTGTTTCCTTGAAGTTGTGCCTCCTCTTCACTCAGGTGTAGAAGAGATCAGAAGGCTGCGAAAGACTGCAGAGGGTAGCCTTTTCTCTCTGCAGCAGGGACAATTATTCAGTGTTTCCTTTTGGCAAAATCCACCCCCCTTTGTTAGGTAGAAGAATATGGGAGGTTTAACAGTGGCTTTTCTTCCCTTCTTCCTGCCAAGTCCACATGGGCATCTTTCTTGGATCCCTACAATGAGAACTTGGTGGGATTACTATAGACGCCCCCTTCTGATGACAGCACCAGGAGTTTCTCACTCTCTGCACTAAGCTTCTAGTAATTTGTCCAAATTACTTGTCAAGTAAGTAGTCCTACTCTTCATGGCCTCCACTGACTTCTATTTCCAATATTACACCTCTCTGGTTTTGATTGTGTCTCCAGGTGTTGGGTTAGTGGTTTGCCCTGCAACCTTAGTTCTCTGACAAGTCCAAGAAAAGTCATTGATTTTCAGGTTGTTTAGCTCTTTATTTTAAGAATGGGAGTGATGACTTCGAATCTCTTTACAGGTCTGAGCTCAAACTGCAATTCCTTTGGTTCTGAGATTTGAAAAGCCCTTAAGGGTTATTTCTTTGATAGACTTGAGAAAAATTACAAAAAATACTTGTATAAATAAAGGAAGAGCTTTACTTTGGAGTAACAATCATTTTATGAAATCAATGAAATAATGAAAATGGACGAAAACAGCTGAGATTCTTTTTTCTTTCTCAAGGGCATATGTATCTTATTTGTTCTTCCATTGTATTTTAACAGAGGTCTAAAAAGAAAAGGTGATAGAAAACACAGACAGTAGACTGCCCTTTACAGGAAAGGAATAGTCGGAGAAGAGGAATAGTGGAGCAGGGGTTGGGGGAGTGGAGAAAGGGCCTTAAAGCTAGCTGAGCTGTTGGAACCTGGCTCCAGGTACAGGTCGGTGAAATTTACTCCACTTTCCTGACATCTCAGGAAAGGCTTGGAGACTTACTAACTGTAACTCTTCTGTATTTGTTCACCCTTAGCTGGTCCCTTGTTTTTTGCTGGTAGGGTCCCCCTAGGAAATCTCTCAGATATGTGCTTGCTTCAGGGTCAGAAGCTCTGCATACAGAGCTGTTCTGCTAAGATGTGCAGGATGGCAACAGCCAGACAGTCCCTGGTACTTGAGAAAGGAAAAACCAGAATGTGAAGGGAGCGGCGCCAGAGCCGCAGCCTGATGCCACCCGAGCTTCGTGTGGTCGCAGTCTCATCCCAGAGCTGTAGGATCAGCATCAGGAATGGAAAAACAGAAAAGCAGAGGTGGTTACATTATGTTTGATTAGAGCCAGGAACTTAGTAATTATCAAAGTTAAGGCATGAAAGTAAAACCTGAATGTAGAGGATATCACAAATTATAAAACTAGGGATAATTGAAAGAAAAATTATTACATGTTTCCAAAAAATAAAGAATAAGAACGATCCAGATATTTCGTAGATTAGCTTTTGTGCTAGTAAAACCACCTGCCACACTTTGGATTCTTTGGTTTGAGAGAAATGTGTTTGTATTGCTGCACATTTACAGAACAAAGCATTAGGTAACAAAGGAAGGAGCTCATTCTAAAATGAGCAACATAACAATATAAGAATCTGATATTGTTAGCCATGATTTACTTGACTAGAAGTACAGTGAAGTAACAGAACAGAAGGAAAAAGTCTGTTCATGAAAAGTTTAATTTCAGAGTAGTTTTAAGGAAATGCAGTGAATTTCAAGTAAATATAGTTATACCTTTAAAGAAACAGTTGATATTAAAGGTATGTACTTTATAATCTTAAGTTAAAATTTTTTTCACCTATTTTTTAATAAAATGCTGCTACTTAAGTGGTACTAGTAATCAGCTGCCTTTGAACAAAAAATAGGTTATTAAAGATTATTTTAAAATGTGACAAAGGGTGTAATACATTATGTTCAAGTCATTTAGTTAACTTAGTCTCCATAATCACGTACAAATATAATAAGAAATTATGTGGGGCGCCTGGGTGGCTCAGTCAGTTAAACGGCTGCCTTCGGCTCGGGTCGTGATCCCAGGGTCCTGGGATCGAGCCCCGCGTCAGGCTCCTTGCTCGGCGGAGAGCCTGCTTCTCCCTCTCCCTCTGCCTGCCTCTCTGCCTACTTGTGCTCTCTATCTCTCTGTCAAATAAATAAATAAAATCTTTAAAAAAAAAAAAAGAAATTATGTGCCAAGCAGTGTGTTGAATGATAGGAACACAGAGACTAGACCTACTTATTTGCTAGATTTATTTTTAAAAGAAAAAAAAAAGTGCCATTGTAAATGCAAACAGTGGTGTGGTGAGATCCTGGCTCTGTGTTCTTGAGATTGAAAAGAACACAGTATTGGAGGAGTGTCATGAAAACACCAGAATAAGATGCTAAAGAGGTATTCTGCCAGGAGGGATGAGTATGTTGTAAAGTATCCAAAATAGCTTTGGCACTTGGGGAACTCCAGGTCTTTGTTGCTGCTGGAGTATAAGGAAGAGAAGGGACCATGGTTTGAGATGACAATTAGCAGATGTAGGTTAAGGGTGTTGCAAACTGGAGAGCAATCCAGTCCTGCAGGACCAGAGTGTGCATGGTGGGGTACATCGTACCATATCAACAGTAAGTCTCCTCTTACTTCTTAATTTGTATTTTAAGAAATTTAGTAACTGAATTTGACAGCTATCTGAATCCTCATCTTTTCTGCCCAAGGCTACCTTTATTAATCTTTCATAATCTCATTCCATTAACCAAAAAAAGTGACCCACCCATATTTACCCAAGAGTCCAAGGAAATTTAACTGAAATCTTCCTCTAAATATCCCTCCACCCTAATTTCTTATAGTCTGGAGACTGTAAGAACTCTGAGTGACACTACAGAACTGTTGCACATTTTAAGGGATAAGCAGGAATAATTTACAAATGGTTAAAAAGTAGTGTTCAGGGGCACCTGGGTGGCTCAGTCTGTTAAGTGTCTGCCTTTGGTCATGATCTCAGGGTCCTAGGATGGATCCCTGCATCAGGCTCCCTGCTCAGAGTGGGGGCGGGGGTCTGGTTCTCCCTCTCCCTCTGCCCCTCCCCCCTGCCACGTGCCTGGACAGCTCGCTCGCTCAAATAAAAAAAATTTTTAAGTAGGTTTATGATACCCTTTCTCTAGGAGTTTTAGCTTTGGAGTTTAAGCACTTTGGGTTTAAGAGTTTTAAGGAAATCAGCAAATCTAGGCAGTTGCTGTGTTTCTTTCCCTCTCACTGTGAGTCTTACCTTGGAAGATCTGCATTCAGGATGTCAAAGGAAAATAGAAAGGGGAGAAATGTGAATGCTCAGGGGAAATTGCTATCTGCCTTTCACCTCTTTTGTCTCAACTAGTGTGTGATTTGATAATACTTTTTATTTAATATAACTTGTCTACTTTGGCAGAAATAAAGCACACCCTACAGAGGCAGTTAAATTTGATAACAAAAATCATTTTCAAAATAAGAAAATAAAGCTGTAGAAATGACAATTAGGAGGTTATACTTTTCAAATCTAGGTAATTTTAAAGCTCAAAATGCTGAGGAAAATCTTCAAGTAAATGTCATGAAATGGCAGTTATGTTTTAGGATACAGCAAGAAGAAACTTCAGACCTTAAGAATGAGTCAATTTTATAGTACCTGATTTTTGAAATTCTGGAGTTAATAATTGGAATGGCCATAATATTTATATACATGTTCATTTTTTTAAAGATTTTACTTGAGATAGAGTGCGCAAGAGAGAGCATTAGTGGTGATGGGGGGAGAAGGGGAAGCATACTCCCCGCTGAGCAGGGAGGCCAACTCAGGGCTCAATCCCAGGATCCTGAACCAAAGGCAGACGCTTAACTGTCTGAGCCACCCAGGCACCCTACATGTTCACTCTTTTGTTTTTTTAAATTTTTACTTGACAGAGCAGGAGCAGTGGGAGGGCAGCAGGAGAGGGAGCAGCAGACTCCCCGCTGAGTGCGGAGCCCGATGCATGGCTGACCCCAGGACCCAGAGGTCATGACCTGAGCCAAAGGCAGATGTTTAACCGACTGAACCACCCAGGCACCCCCACGTTCACTTTTTTAAATGAATGTGTCATGATATAAATTAGATGACTCTGATTTCATTTAAATGAATTTGGATATCTGATTAGTAATAATGAATCAATTTCTTCTCTAAAAATTAAAATTGTTGTGAATGCAATTTTAATATATTAAATCAAATTAAAGGTTTTATCAATAAGTTTTGTTTCATTTGACTATGCATTATTTTGGTTTTTACCTATGGCCTATATGTAAGGGAACTACGTAAGAATATTCCTAAGTAAGATTTCTCCTAAAATGTTTTAATTCACTTTTTCACAAATCGGACTAGATCAGATACAGGCTACTGTCAGACATTCTTTGCATTCATTTTTAGATTTTTCATTACCCATATCTAGCCTATAGAAAGTAGGGTGGTATTCCAACTTTTCCATTTTTTATGTTTTTAAAGATTGATTGATTTATTAGAGAGACTGTGCGCATGCACACAGAGGAACAGGGAGAGGGAGAAGAAGATGAGGGACTCAATCCCAGGACTCTAGGATCATGACCTAGCCGAAGGCAGATGCTTAACTGACTGAGCCACATAGGTGCCCCATTTTTTAAAGAGAACAGACATCCCAGAGACGAGGCATCTTTGTAGTAGTAATAGTGGGGTCCGGCGGGGGGGGGGGGGCGGGAGTATTTTTGCTAATGTACTTCAAGACCTGCTCTCAACTCTTAATGAAAAAGGATCATATGGATATACCGTTTCAAGTATAAGTAATTATGTCTTCTTCATGATTTTTCATGAAAATATTCTATCAAAATTAAAATGAGATATTTAAAAATGTCAGCAAGGGAAAATGCAAAAATGACAAGATTTGGTTCTTTGAAGGTATTTGCATGTGGTGAGGAGACAGATCTATAAAGAAAATGTAATGGTTAAAAAAAAAAAAAGAAAATGGTATAGTTAAACAGGATGTTACTGAAGGTATGTATACAGCCTGATGTGAGGATGTGGATGGCAGTATTTTAATTTAATAGATGATAGTTTGCACAGATTTCTTTAGTGTTCACCCTGGCTGCACATTAGTGTGACCCAAGGAGCTTTAAAAACCACTGGACACCTGGGCCCCACCTCAGACTAAGTGAAACAATCTGTGGAAAATAGGACCCACTGTCTATTTTTAAAAAGCCTTCTTTCTACATTATGGTGATGAAGATGCACGGTTAGGTTGGGGATCCCTGACCTGACTGTCCATTGAAGACTTAATGCCATGGTGACCTCAAACTGTAGGGGAGGCTGAGAAACCATCTAGCAATGTGTCCAGGAGGAAGAGGTCATTTGGCAGTGTGGAAAACCTAATTTTCATTTGGAGCTTTAATGAAAGTTTAATGAAGATTCTAAGAAGGCACAAATTCCTGAATTTTAGAAGATGGAAAGAAATTTAACAGACAGGTGGAAAATAACATTTACAAAGGCACAAGGAGAGTGAAAAGCTTGGAATCTGTTAGGAAGGTATGTCATGTGTATTGCTGGAGTAGCAGGAGATGAGGCTAAAGAGTTAGGACTTGAATGTTAAGGGTCTAAATGCTAGCCAGAAGAGCTTGGAATTTATCATGAACTAGGGAACACAGGTAGGCTGTAAGCAATGACATGACAGGAACAGTTTGGGATTCTGGAAAGATCTTTCTCTGGGGCCTAAAGAATGGATTTCGTATCTTCCATACCCTGCCACCCTGTGGGCATGACCCAGCATTATTATTTATTTATTTATTTTTTTCCTGCTCCTTGCCCTGGTATCGTCCTGTTTTATTTCTCTGTTGCCCGTGAAGTTCTAGACTACTGGATTGGACCCTAGGAGTCTGTTTTCACGTTCTCTTGGATTTATGCCCTTCAGATTCTGTGCTTCAGAATCCTTCTGGGCTCCCCCCAAACTTGGGAACTTTGGCTTGAGTCAAAACACTAGAACACCTGATTGCTTGGAAAGGGACAAAGATGGAAGTCTAGGAATTCAGGCAGAAACTGGGAGTCCACTTGGGTCTATAGCATAAGACCTACCATTTACTAGAACTCTGAGTAATACCGCCTATTCTTCTCCCTTTCTTTTTATAGAAAAGGTAGTATGTTTTAATGGCTTTCTTTCCATTTGTTAATGTTTATATGATGCAGCCTGTGTTAACCATGGTCTGATGGGGCATCTGTGATTAGGGTTTTCTTTCAACATAGTGCCTACTCTAGTCAAGCACTGTTCTAGGCTCTCAATATATGGCATTCCCTCTTCTCAAGGAGCAACATTTTTGGAGGGAGAAGTGTGGGGGAGAAATCGGGAGTTCTGTTTTGTACATGCTGAAAACGAAATACTAAACGTCCATGTGGAAATGGCAGGTGGTGGTTAGGTATGCAGATCTGAAATTCCAGTGAGTCATCAGGGTTGGCATACGGATTTGGGAATCATTTAGATAAAGTTAGTATTTGAAGCCAGGGGACACTATGAGATCATTTTAGGAGAGTCTGGAGCTCAAGATGAGAAGGGGCCTAGGATAGAGTCCTATGGACACCAGGATTTAGAGGCTGCACAAAAGGGACAGAGCCAGTGAAGTAGGAGGAAAACCAGAGTGTAGTGTCAGGGAAGCCAAGAGAAGACCTGTCAAAGAAGGAGAGTGTTTATGCCACAAGCTGCTCAGAGGTCAGGGAAGATGACAATGAAGTGACCCTTGCATGTGTCATGGTAGAAGGCACTCTTGACTATCCTGGAGTCAGTTAAAAGTAGAACCAGGAAGGGTAAGAAAATAGAATTAACAGAAAAATCTTTAGGGATCAACGAGTAACAACATTATATATTCAAGAAATCCCTTCTATATAGTACTTGGAATCATTTTATTAAATTTGTTGGGCATTTACTGTGTGCCAAGCTCATGCCATCAGACTTTCTTCTTAAGTGTTTATTACTTTTCAACTTTTAGAAATGTATGGCCCAGAAAACTTAACACCTGTTTCTTTTGGTAGATGGTTAGACCAACTTCTCTGTTTTTATAATCCACTTAAAAAAAAAAAAAAAAAAAAACAACAGTTTGAAAAGGCTGAGGAAGAGAGGTTGACACATTCTCACAAAAGAGTACCTGGTGATACTTCATGCTTTGAGCTGATTATCAAGGCCATAATATCCTAAATCCTCTTTGCTTTAGAGTATAAAAAATTTCCATTTACCCTAATCACGTTAGAGCAGGGCCAACTGATCATTATCTTAGTAAGATTTTACTTGTGTAATGGGTGGCTGTGATTGATTCTGGCTATTTGTTACAAACTTAGAGAAAGGCCTTTATTATCGTTCACTGTTCAAAATGATGTCATTTTCTATTTGTGAGTGTTTTCATGATTCTGATATGAAGATCTCCAGAGTAATAAGGCTTACCTTTCTGTCTCTGAATCCTCACCAGAGGTTTGTGAACTCATTTTGTACATGGTATGGTACCAAGAGCAATAGTGTTTGAAAAATATGGATAGGTTCACTATCCTGTTTTTGAGAAACGAGATGCTACTGTGATTGTTGCACTGAGTTAGATCCACTGAAAAATACTGTAATGATTAAAAAAAAACAACAACAAAACAAAAACTCATTCTGCTTATTTTGACTATCACTGCCTTTTACCCTTTTCACTTAGGTCAGCTCCTCTGCATTCTGTCTCACCATAGCCCAGGGCAAACTGATGAATCTGAAACTCCTCAAACACAGTAGGTTCAAAATGCCATTTTTTTTCCCCTCATCCTAAATGTGTGGCTCTCCTTCTATTTGTGTTCAGTCTTCCGACTCCTAACCATCAGTCCTTTTATGTCTTCCAGCCCAATTACCTGCACTGCTGCTTTCTCCATAATACTATATCATCTCTTTCATGTCCATGGCCATTGCCATAGCTCGAGACTTTAGTACCTCCTAGATGGAGCATGGCAGTAACTTCTTAACAGCTTCCCCCTTCCAACTTTACATATTTTTGTTGCCAGATTAATATTATTGGAGCACCATCCTGTTCTCATCATGACCCAACTTCAAATAGAGAAAACATGGCTCCTCTCTGTCCACAGAATGAGGTTTATACCCGTTGTTCCATCTGGCCCCCACCTGACTTGCTTATGTTCTTTCCCATGTAGCAGTTCTTTACATACCTTGTGTTCTGTGTAAACTGAATCACTCCCTGTATTTTCTTGGATTTTAATTTTGACTCTTATTTTTCTCTTCACTTGGAATTCCCCTTCTTCATTCTTCAACACCCAAGAGAAATTCCCTGTTCCCGCCCCCAGTCTTTTTTCTTAAATATTGGGGGAGGAGGGAAAAAAATGAGGAATTTACAATTCCTTATCATTACCCAAAAGCCTATCCTATTCTACTTTGTATTATATATAAATTTATATATAATGAAATATATATAATATTATACATTTATATATAATAAATTCATCTTCACTTTAATAGCTTGAGCATGGGATATTTAATCTTTGTACCATTAATTCTACAATAATATTTAATGTGTTTCCTATTGTGGGTACTCACAGATAGTGAATGACTGAAAGAGTGGAAATTGAAAGTGTGGCATTGGGAATGTTGTGAAGCATTTAAGTTGAATCCTGCTGTCAGACTGCCCTGTCCCTTATTAACTGTGTGACCTTGACCTGGGAAAATTGCTTAAAGCAATCTCTGCTTCAGATTTTTCATCACTAAAGTGGGATGAAGTTATGACCTATCCTATAAAGTTGTTCTGAGGCTTAAATGCACATATAGGACAGTCCTTACATGTAGTCAGTGCTGTATAAATTTAGTTCTTTTTATTTATTTGTTTATTTGACAGAGAGAGACACTGTGAGAGCAGGAACACAAGCAGGGGGAGTGGGGGAGGGAGAAGCAGGCTTCCCGCCAAGCAGGGAGCCCGATGTGGGGCTCGATCCCAGGATCCTGGGATCATGACCTGAGCTGAAGGCAGACGTCCAACGACTGAGCCACCCAGGCACCCCATAAATTTAGTTCTTATTAGTCCTGATGAAGCTGGAGTTCTAATGTGCTCTGACAAAGTTCTCTAATATCCCTGGTAGTGTCTGTGTTACTTAATACTAAAGTCTTTCAATTTCAGCATTACTTAATTATGAATATGAATGTGTACTCAACTATTTTATTGAGGTGAATATAGTTAGTAAGTAGTTGCTTGAAAGTATTATTAGCTCATTACTTTTGTCCAGAAGATAAAATGCTAATATGAAATGGGAAATACTAAAAAAGATTTCATGATGTAAAAAAACTTGCCATCTACCATTTTAGAGAATATGCATGCATTGTCTTCAGGCTATTGAAGTCCAGTGTTTTTTATGTTTGAGGTTAAATTCTTATGTTCTTGCTTTTGAACATTTTGATCCATTATTTAATATAGTTCAGTTCACATGGGGTAATTTTATATTTAATTAACTCATTCCTCTTTTCCCTACTTTTTAGGATTCAAATGAAAGTGTGGTTCGGGAAATGTACTTTTCTCCCCAGTTTTATTGAAAAATAATTGACCTATTTCCCTGTATAAGTTTAAAATGTACAGCATGATGGTTTGGTTTACATACATTGTGAAATGATTACCACATAGGTTTAGCTAGCCTCCGTCTTCTCATATAGATACAATAAAGAAAAAATATTTTTTCCTTGTGATGAGAACTCTAACAACTTTTCCATATATTCTACTGCAGTGTTAGCTATATTCCTCATGCTGTACATTACATCCCTAGTGCTTATTTATCTTATGACTGAAAGTTTGGACTTTTTGACCACCCTCCTCCATTTTCCCTCACTTCCTCCCCACCTGCCTTTGGTAACAACAAGTCTGATCTCTTTCTATGAGTTTTGTTTTTTAAATTAGGAAAAAAAATGGTTTTTAGATTACACACAAAAGTGAGATCATACAGTTTTTATCTTTCTTTGCCTTATTCTACTTAGCATAATGCCTTTAAGGTCCATACATACTGTCGCAAATGATAGGATTTCCTCTTTTTTATGGGTGAATAGTATTCCACAACTTCTTTATCCCATCCATCAATGGACATTTAGATTGTTTCCATGTCTTGGCTATTGTAAATAATGCTGTTATGAACATGGGGATGCAGATATCTTTCCAAATTTGTGTTTTCATTTCCTTTG
Source organism: Neomonachus schauinslandi (assembly GCF_002201575.2). NCBI lineage: Eukaryota > Metazoa > Chordata > Mammalia > Carnivora > Phocidae > Neomonachus > Neomonachus schauinslandi. The sequence goes on along the minus strand of NC_058414.1, from coordinate 77,907,123 downwards.
GATATATTCCCAGAAGTGGAATTGCTAGACCATATGGTGGTTCCATTTTTAATTTTTTGATGATCCTCCATACTGTTTTCCATAGTGACTACACCAATTTATAGTCCTACCAACAGTGCACACAGGTTTCCTTTTCTCTACATCCATGCCAACATTTGTTATCTCTTGTTTTGGTGATGACCATTCTAACAGGAATAAGGTGATATTTTTGTGGTTTTAATTTGCATTTCCCTAATGACTTGTGAAGTTAAGCATCTTTTCATGTACCTGTTGGCCTTCCATTTATCTTCTTTGGAGAAATATCTATTCAGGTCTTTGGTTCATTTTTTAAATTGTGGGGTTTTTTTTGCTTTTGATTTGTATGAATTCTTTATATATTCTGTATATTAGCCTCTTAACAGATGTATACTTTGAAAATATTTCTTCTTCCGTAGGTTTTCTTTTCAGTTTGTTGATGGTTTCTTTTGCTGAGCAGAAGCTTTTTAGTGTGATATAGTTCTACTTATTTATATTTGATTTTGTTGCTTTTGCTTTAGGTATCATATCCAAAAAAGTCATTACCAAGACCCAGGTCAAGGTATCATATCCAAAAAAGTCATTACCAAGACCCAGGTCAAGGAGCTTTTATTTCGTGTGTTTTCTTCTAGGATTTTTATGGTTTCAGGTCTTCTATTTAAGTCTTTAATCCATCTTGAGTTAAATTTTCTGAGGGGTGTAGGGCATGGGTCCAGTTTCATTCTCTTACATGTGAATAGCTAATTATCCCAGCAGCATTTATTAAAGAGATTGTCTTTTCTCCATTGAGTATTTTGGGCTCCCTAGTCAAATATTAGTTAACTGTACATACTTGGGTTCTCAAATTTCGGGGTTCTCAAATCTGTTCAATTTGTATGTGTGTTTTTATGTTAGTACCATACTATTTTTGATGACTATAGTTCTATAGTTCTATAGTATATCTTGAAATCGGAAAGTGTGATGGTGCCTGCTTTGTTATTTCTCAAGACTTCTTTGGCTTTTTGGGGTCTTTTGTGGTTCTGTATAAATTTCAGGTGTGTTTTTTCTTCTGTAAAAAAGAAATGCCATTGGAATTTGATAGGGTCTTCCAGTCCATGAACACAGGATACCTTTCCACTTATATATGTTTTCTTCGATTTCTCTTATCTATCAGTGTTTTGGAGTTTTCAGAGTAGAGATCTTTCACCTCCTTAGTAAAATTTATGCCTAAGTATTTTATTGTTTTTTATGCTATTGTTAATGGTATTTTTTTCCCAGAAAATTCATTGTTAGTATACAGAAATGCCACTAGTTTTTGTAGGTTAATTTTGTATCCTGCAACTACTGAATTCATTGATTAGATATAACAGGTTTTTTGGTTGAGTCTTTAAGATTTTCTGTACATGAAACCATATTCTCTACAGATAGAGACCAATTTACTTCTTTGCAGTTCTGATACCTTTTATTTGTTTTTCTTGCCTGGTTGCTTTAGCTAGGACTTCTAGTATTATCTTGAATAGGAGTGCTGAGGGTGGGCACCTTTGTGTTACTCCTGATAGTAGAGAAAAAGCTTTTAACCTTTCACCATTGAGTCTGATGTTAGCTGTGGGCTGGTTTATTATGCTGAGATAAGTATGTCCTTCTGTGAAATGCATTTTTAAGATTCTTAGAATTATTCTACAAGGACTATGGCAGAACTGCTATTTCTGAGTCAAGTTTTTTTAATATATAATCTGGAAGATCAGATTGATATAAGGGAATTTTTTTTAAATGCTTTGCATCTAGCAGACATAATGTTACCTGAATCATACATAACATCATATATGCAATGTGTTTTTCTTGAGGGTATGGGAATAACGTCATTTTCTTATTACATTCTTTTTGTTGCATGAAATTACAAAAAGTTTGTTACTGTGTTGTTGGTTCATTTCAGTGATCAGGAAGAAGGGAGAGATGGGGTTTTTGTTTTTGAGGGAGATTGACTCGCAGAAGATCAGCTTGGAGGGGATGTTAGGGTCCAAGAGCCTTGTAATTATTCTTTATATTTGCATTAAAATTGAGAACAGTTATGTGAGTTCCACCATTCAAGAAGGATTTGTTTTACTCCTCTTTTTTTTTTTAATTTTTTTTTTTTTTTAATTCATGAAAGTCAGAGAGAGAGAGAGAGAGGCAGAGGCAGAGGGAGAGAAGCAGGCTTCCCGCAGAGCAGGGAGCCCGATGCGGGACTCGATCCCAGGACCCCGGGATCATGACCTGAGCCAAAGGCAGATGCTTAACCATCTGAGCCACCCAGGCGTCCCGTTTTACTCCTCTTGATAGGGTAGGATGAGCTGACAAGGGACCTACATTGCAATTTGAGGTAGAGGTCTTAAATGTCTGAAGTTCAACAATAAGAGGAAACTATGAAAGATAGGTCATCAGTACCTGCTTTATTATTAAATGATTGATTAGGTAATCTCAGATTTGGAGATTGATTAAAACAATGAAGGTAGGTTAAGAATGTCCCAGGCAGAAGAAACACAAGCAAAATGCATGACTGGGAAAATGTAACATCTTTGGTAAACATTGAACGAACTAATTTGTATAGATAGTGGAATTATCCAAGAAATTGAAAAGAGAATGGAATAAAATTTGGGAGGACCAGGATACTAGGCTAAGGTGTTCGAGTATCATTCTCTTTATTCATGTTCACTTATTCATTTAATCCCTCATCTCCTTTCTTTTTCCTTACCTCCCTCCCTTCTCTGAGATTATAGCCTGATCAAGGGTAGTGGGAATGATATGTAGAAATAGGGAGCCATGATGAAGAGTGGATGATAAAAAAACAGGTTTACTTTTAGTGTGAGGGCTTTGTGGGTGCCTAAAAGGAAAGGCCTTGCCTTCAGTTGGGAAGCTGGAACTCAGGAGAAAGGCCAGTGTTATATACTGACTTACGACATTGTTTTGAGAAATAACTGGAGATATTCTGATGTCTAGAACAGCCAAGGACCTACGTGTGTGTTTGCAGTATGGGGGGTGGGGAGGCAGCATAGAAAACAGAGCAGAAATAATCAGTAGGGTAGAGTTAGGCGCTATTTTTATGATAAATTTTGGTTCAAATAATAATAGAGTTAACACAACTTATTGGTGAAGTAGATTAATTTATTTTAGTTTTTTTTTTTTTTTTAAGATTCCATCCATTTATTTGACAGAGAGAGACACAGCGAGAGAGGGAACACAAGCAGGGGGAGTGGGAGAGGGAGAAGCAGGCTTCCCGCTGAGCAGGGAGCCCGATGCGGGGCTCGATCCCAGGACCCTGGGATCATGACCTGAGCCGAAGGCAGACGCTTAATGACTGAGCCACCCAGGCGCCCCAGTAGATTAATTTAATACTTAAAAGCTTTTGATCAGTGATTTTAGGTTCTGTTGCAAAATCCATATATATTTGTTACTGTCAAATAAACACTGGGCTACTAGAAAACTATGATAAAGTGTTGGTTGGAGTGTTCTTTTGGAATCAGTGTTAGGTTTGTGCCAGTTACTTCTCATGATACATTATCTGTAAATGGCCAGATTTATGTATAATATAAATACAGTGGACCAGCATATGAACAGGGAAAACACTAAGTTTATATAACAAATCCTAGTGTACTTGCGTTTTTCATACTGAAGGATAAAGGTGAATATTACAAGAAAATAACAATATAATTTGTTTGAAAAGAAGTATGCCATAATTGGAGTGTGAAGTCAGAGAAAAAACTAATTTCTTCAGTGGGAAAAAGGAGGACATAATTGAGTGGGGTCGGCATGTACTAAGGTGTCATTATGGAAAAATAGCTATTAATTCCTTTTTTTAGTGATTGACGATGTTAATACAGTTATCCTGGTTCTAGAAAATATATTGAGAGAGGGTAATGATGCTAAACAGTGCTATGAAAAGTGCTTTTTATAAATGATTTTTTTTTAAAGATATGAACAAATTTAATGAATTCAAATATTTGATATTTGTAGTTTTTAGAGCATTGGATAAAAGATATCACAAGTTATAAAATGGAGGTGTTGGGTGAAACTTGGTAAAGTTATTTTTATGCTGTTTAAAATTTTCATAACTGTAGGAGAGTTGGGCTTTGGGTCCTCCTGAGGCCTTCTGCAAAGGGAGGTTTGCTGATCCCTGCGGTCTCTTGGAGCTTGTTTCCAGTCACATGAGGGGAATGTGGGGAATGTGGCAAGGAAAGTCTAGGGTTGGAGATTTGCAAGTCAAGACCAATAGGCTGCTGCATCAGGTCAGCATTTTCTCTACTTCTCAAAGTCCATTTTTTAGTATTTCCCTCTTTGCAAATCCATCGTGTTGCTAATCAACCAGGAAACACATCTCTTCCATCACTGAATTCTTATAGCACTGATCAGTAGCTTTCTTTTGGCAATTATATTCTGTTCTGTGTACTGTTTTCACTATTTTTGATATAAAGTGTGAGCTCCTGGAAGGCCCTTACTTTTGTAGCTACTGAAGAGCCTACATCGTGGTTGCTGTACAGTAGGTGTAAGAAAGGGTAAATAATAAATGATTGGACCATTGCCAACACTGTCGAGAGCATGTGTCTTAGTGTCCCTTTATGAAGGTTTAACAAATCTCTGTAAAGAGTAAGGTTGTTGATGTGTAGGTCTGAGGGTGACCATCTTCCATGGTTTATGTTTTAAAAAGACAGCCTCTTCTAGAAGAAATGGATAGAGGCTTCTAGAAAGATTTCCCCACAGCATGGTTCTTTACCTCTTTTGAGTTAGGGAGTTGCCACCCTTTTGAGTTATGAAATTCAGACCATTCCCCAAGGGAAAAAAAAATGCATAACTCTACAGAATTTGCTCACAACTTGAGTGATTCAGATTCCCAAAGGTCCAGGTTAAGAACTCCCTAGCCTAGAGAATTTTAAATGTGGAAACGACAAGCCCCATGTAAAGAACAGGAGGAAAAAATATATATGTTTCTGTATTAAAGATTTGTCAAGCTAGTGAAATATTTTCATCATTGAAGTGGTCATTGATTTTTTAATATGACAATTAATGATTTTGAAGTGGTTACTGAAATTGTTAATTTTCAACTGATAATTGAAAGTGCTTTGTATGATAGATACTAGAGGCACTGCAGAGAACAAAGATACATTTGGGTATCTGTTATGGTCCTGACCACTGATTGACTCTTTTTAAAAGACATGAAAAATAGGGAAGCCTGGGTGTCTCAGTTGGTTAAGCATCTGCCTTCGGCTCAGGTCATGATCACAGGGTCCTGGGATAGAGTCCTGCATTGGGCTCCCTACTCAGTGGGGAATCTGCTTTGTTCTCTCTCTCTCTGTCTCTCTGACAAATAAATAAAGTCTTACCAAAAAAAGATGTGAAAAATATTCTGTGACAGAGGATTCTGAATGTGGAAACAGTACTTCCTATGTAATGAACAGGAGGAAAATAAAAGTACATTTCCTATGCTAAATATTTTCCAGTCCAGAAAAATATCTTGATAATTGAAGTAGTAATTGATTTTGAAGTGTTAATTGAAATTGATCATTTTCAATTGGTAATTGAAAATGCTCTGTATACTAGATACTAGGGGCATTGCGGAGAATAAAGATACATTTGGGCATGCTCTGTGCCAGGGAAGGACATCTGTGAGGTAAGTAATCTATTGTCACAATGTGTTCAAATCAAGAATTTAAAGAAAATGAGGTTGTCCTCATAGAATGAGGCTTGCGTCTGGGCCCTACCATGGACTCCAGAGTCCACATATCTCCATTTTCTTTATCTCACACCCCAAATCAGGCACTAGAGACAGAGGTGCTATCCAGCATTTTAAAATCTGATGTCCCACATCTGTGAACCATCTAAGCTTGATTGATTGATTGATTGATTGATTTTGTGGAGGGGGAGATGGAGGAGGTGGTGTAAAAACCCAAGTTCTCTGGAGGGTTCAGAAAAGAAAAAGCATTACTTGCACCATAACCATATGTACAACTGCTTTGGTGAAAGGAGATCTACTTGAAGTGGCCAGGAAGACCCTCTACCATAAAAAACGTAGAGTCCTAGCCAAGAACTCAGAGTACCTGAATTGCAGTCTGCTTAAATAATGTGATCTAGGTTTCACTCTACATGACTCTAGATTGGATTGGATGTGGGCTGTGAGGGAAAAGAAAGGCCAAAGATGACACCTAGGTTTTGGGCTTGTGCAACTGGGTGAATAGATGTTCTATTTATATGACATGGCATTATTCATCGAAGGAGTGATTGGTATGGGGAGCTGGAAATCAAGATTGCATTTTGGGCTTGTTAGTCTTCATGCAAATTGAAATGGTAAATAAGCAGTTGGAAATGTAAATCAAACTCTTCTGAAGGGTTGGAGCTATAGATACACGCTGTTTGTGACCATGTGCTTTGAGGAAAGCACCCAGGTGGTGAATGTGTGGATTAAGAGGTCCGAGGCCCCCATCCACTACTTACAAATGTTAACCTCTCCAGTTTTATAATGGAAATTAAAAGAAAATCCATTTGCCTTATCAGAATTTATTTTTAAACATTTTGAAAAGCAGTACATTATTAAATCTAACCAACGGGATTGGCTGGAGGAGGTTGGTTATAAAAGAGCAACATATGGTGTTAAACGTCTGCAGTGTTTTGGGGTACCTGGGTGGCTCAGTCGGTTGGGTATCCCACTCTTGGATTAGGCTTGGGTCATGGTCTTGTGGCCCCATGTCAGGCTCTGTGTTCAGTGGGGAGTCTGACTGAGGATTCTCTCCCTCTCTCCCTCCCCTCACTCACACATGTTCACGTGTGTGTGCACATGCACGCACTCTGAAATCTTAAAAAATATTCTTCAGTGTTTTGACTGTAGTGGTGAATATATGAATTTAGATAAATTAGATAAATAATAGATTAATACAAATGGTAAGCATAAAACTGAGAAACTCTGGATAAGATGGATGATTATATCAAAGTCAGTATCCTGGTTGTGATATAATAGTACAGTTTTGTAAGATGCTTCCATTGGAGGAAACTAGGCATGTATAGTGGGTATATCTATTTCTTATAACTGCATGTGAAACTAATTTCAATTGAGAAGTCAACTTTTAAGAAAACATAATTATATAAGCTTTCAATTATTTAAAAAAAAAAGTAACAAACACTCAAGAAAACAAGGGGTGCCTGGGTGGCATAATTGGTTAAGCATCCACCCTTGGTTTCAGCTTAGGTCATGACCTCAGGGTCATGAGATTGAGCCCCAAGTCTGGCTCTGTGCTCAGCAGAGTCTGCATGAGATTCTCTCTCCCTCTTCTTCTCCCCCTCCTGCTTGTGAACGCATGCTCTCTCTCTAAAATAATAAATCTCTAACAAAACCCTCAAAACATGGGACATTAACATTCTTACATGTAAAAAAAAAAAAAAGTTAACCAACTGATTTACCTCCTTCAATTCTATCTAGCGTTACATTACACAAGGATATAAAAAAAATTGTTTTTATTAGCTTTTTTTTTTTTTTACATTTGGAAGTATGCAATTCTAGTTTCACAAAATGATACCAGCAGTCACCAAAGTTAGTAATCTCTGAAAATTTAAATAAGAGAAGGCTATTCAAATGTTGAGAAGGCTATTCAAATGTTACTTGGTACAGCAATGTTCTGCTTTTCTCTGCCTACATTTTTTCAGAGAAATGCAGTTAGGGTATTAATATTTTTCGGAAGTAGTAGAAAATGTCTCTTACAAAGAAAATACTTGCAAAATCCAGAAGTGAGTCAAATAACTTCACTTAAAATTAAGAGCTGTTAATATGAAGATATAATATTTGAAGATGTTAGTGTTTTGTGAGGTTTGAAGAACTATGACCTTCTGTTTTCAGATGTTAAGTACTATTTCTTAGTGGAATTAGAACTCCTTACATGCATGTAACCATTTTAATTTTTCTATCTATGGAAAGATATTTATTAGCATTTAAGCAAAGATGAGATCATTTACACATTTAGTGTAAATGAAGTATTGTAGTTACAGGTTCTTACACATAATTTTTGCTTTTAGGACTTTGATTTCAGTCAACTGGAACAGATATGCCACACATTCTTTTTTTTTTTTTTTTATTCTTATGTTAATCCCCATACATTACATCATTAGTTTTAGATGAAGTGCTCCATGATTCATCGCCTGTGCATAACACCCAGCGCTCCATGCAGAATGTGCCCTCCTCAATACCCACCACCAGGCTAACCCATCCTCCCACCCCCATCCCCTCTAGAACCCTGTTTGTTTTTCAGAGTCCATCGTCTCTCATGGTTCGTCTACCCCTCCGATTTCCCCCGCTTCATTCTCCCCCTCCCGCTACCTCCTTCTTCTTCTTTTTTTTTTTTCCTTAACATATATTGCGTTATTTGTTTCAGAGGTACAGATCTGAGATTCAACAGTCTTGCAAAATTCACAGCGCTTACCAGAGCACATACCCTCCCCAGTGTCTATCACCCAGTCACCCCATCC
>NC_058414.1:77895123-77898248 GCF_002201575.2 Neomonachus schauinslandi | reverse complement strand
GCCCATTTCTTGATTGGATTCTTTGTTCTTTGGGTGTTGAGTTTGATGAGTTCTTTATAGATTTTGGATACTAGCCCTTTATCTGATATGTCATTTGCAAATATCTTCTCCCATTCTGTCGGTTGTCTTTTGGTTTTGTTGACTGTTTCCTTTGCTTTGCAAAAGCTTTTTATCTTGATGAAGTCCCAATAGTTCATTTTTGCCCTTGCTTCCCTTGCCTTTGGCGATGTTTCTAGGAAGAAGTTGCTTCGGCTGAGGTTGAAGAGGTTGCTGCCCGTGTTCTCCTTTAGGATTTTGATGGACTCCTGTCTCACATTGAGGTCTTTTCAACCATTTTGAGTCTATTTTTGTGTGTGGTGTAAGGAAATGGTCCAGTTTCATTCTTCTGCATGATGCCACACATTCTTTAACAATTTTGTTAGTTTTTAATGTAAATCATTTTGACTTTGAAACAGTAAAGAGAAACTTTGTTTCTTTGACTTTGCATCCTATTAATTAACTTGTGTTTGTTCTTGAGATGACATAGAAAATTATTTACCGGTGATTTAGTTTAAGAAAATTTCGGCTAAGGGCACCTGGGTGGCTCAGTCGGTTAAGTGTCTGCCTTCTGCTCAGGTCATTATCCCAGTGTCCTGGGATTGAGCCCTGTGTTGGGCTCCCTGCTCAGCAGGAAGCCTGCTTCTCCCTCTCTCTCTGTGCCTCCCCCTGCTCGTGCATGCACGTTCTCGCTCTCTCAAATAAATGAATAAAATCTTAAAAATCTTGGCTGTGTTTAAACTTGATTTTAAATGAATTTGATTTTTTTTAATCAACCTGGAAACATTTTTTTTTTAGGAAGGTAACCCCAGATCTGTTTTTCTAATGAATAAATAACAGACTTCCTATGTCCCTCTAATCTGTTGTTTGTGCTGGAGACAAAGTGATCTTTCCAAAATCCTGTTTAAAATCTCTCAAAGAATTCCCGTTGTTGTAGGAACCAAATCTAGATGCCCTATTGTGGCTGTGAAGAGTAGTTTATGAAGTAGCTGGCCTCTCTCTAGCCCCATCTCCCATGTACCTTCCCCCGCCCCCCAATATCTATCATTTCTACAAGTATTCATCTCACCTCCAAACTCCTGGTGCTCTTTTACTAGAACATCTTCCCCATTTCTTGACTCTTTATATATGTCCTGACGCCACCGTCCTGTCAACCTGCATTGCCCCTACTCATCTTTTTCAGGCATTTTTTTTTTTAAGGCTGCTTTAAAGAATATAATCTGGTCAGTTTGAAGTTCTTCAGGAAATAGAAAAGTTAATCTGTATTCTCCTGGGTGGTTTAATGTTGTACTCAATACTAATCCAGTCTGCAGATGCACCTTTATTATACTACAGTTGTATTGTGTGGCCCGGGTTTCTTTATGATGGAAGTAACAAAGGGAAAGGAATTAAAGTCAAGAGAAACATTTGTAGTCCACCGAGTGCATCCCACACTGTGCATGGCTCATAGGACCTCCTCAGTATAGCAGTTTTTATAATGAACTAATAAAGGAAATTGATTATCAGTAATTGGGGGGAAGGGAATCATAAGGAAAAGTTAAAAGAAATTATATTAAAGATGATTTCACTGGATAAGTGAAAGTAATTTTCCATGTAAATATCTTTAAAAATGATGATAGCATGCTTCTCTTGCTTTCAATCAAATTTGGCAGAAGAGAATGGAATTCTAATGTGGTGCCAATCTGTAAGAGAGTGGAAGGGTTTCTTGGCAGCAGAAGGCTGTTGATACTAGAGTGAGGAGAATATGAAGATTTAAATGGTAGGAAGTTCTATCAGTTAATCAAATGGTACTTTTGTAGTTTGGCACTAATACACAAACTTGTTATAAAAATAAAGGGAATATTTTTTGAAAGGAAAAAGAAGTAAAACATTATTCAGAATCTCACCACTCTGGAAATTTGAAAGAACAAAACAAGATATTTATCTATCTGGAACTACTTAGGGCTGACCTTCACAAACACAGAAGGATGGACGGAATAAGCTTAAAGACAATTTAATGTAATTTCAGGGAAACAAGGACTTCCTGGTTTTAGAGTTGTTGCAGACAGGTTGGACAAGGAATTATTATAATTAGATTTTTGATAAACTGAGCTATTACCCTTAGCAATTTAATAACTTTTTTTGTGAACAAAACCAAAATGAAAAGTGCCCAAGAAATTTAATTGGACTGCCATTCTGTGTTGTCAATAGGTAGCTGAGAGAATTTATTAAAAACAAAAATTGAGTCCTTAAGTCTTTACTTTAATCTGTAGGTCACTGTCATTAAATAATCACGTATGTGTAATTTCTATTTTAAAGCTGGATAATGCAGATGAACAAGCAGCCCAGATCAGAAGGGAACTTGATGGTCGTTTGCAGTTGGCAGAGAAAATGGCAAAGGTAAATTATTAACTTTGACATAGTGTACAACATTTCTTTTTACTCCTATTTCTGCGAGCTGAAAAAGTTCTGTATAGGTAGTATAATTTTATCATTTTCTTCTCTTTGTGCATGCTTCTTAAGCCCAAATATCTGAGTGCGTATTATCTAAATGGAGCATATTATCTATTTTACATATCCTTCCTTACACATAGAACATGTTTAAACTCAATAACTTTTGTAGATTATTCTGAAAGCAATGCCTGAATTTCTCAAATGGCCACATTTAGAAGAATTTTAATATTGTACTAAATATAACCTAGTTAGGGAGTAAAACATTGTCTCTGCAAAATCACGTATTCCAAGATATCCAACATGGTGCTTGGCACATAGTGGAGTCAACTAATATTTGAATGGATGAAAAATCTAACTGGGAGTTTCTAGTAAAAGACTCTCACAGATAGTGTTCAATATAATTTATTCATATAGTCACTGTGTTTCTATGTAACAGGAATAAGTTTTAAACAAAACCATTAATTTCTTCTTAATGCTTAATATTTTTTAGAGTACATGGAACTTCATTATTTGCATCATTCTTTAGTAAATTGATGCATAAATTAGTGGTAAAAGAAAATTGGCTTTCCCAATAGGCTTGAAGTTATAGTGCTATTAATTTGGTATGATTTTTTTTTTCCTCTTTTCCCTTCTGCTAATCAAAACTTTGAATATTT
>NC_058414.1:77857638-77895113 GCF_002201575.2 Neomonachus schauinslandi | reverse complement strand
TTTTTTTTTCCTCTTTTCCCTTCTGCTAATCAAAACTTTGAATATTTGGAGGTATGATTTTTTTTTCCTCTTTTCCCTTCTGCTAATCAAAACTTTGAATATTTGGAGGTACACTCTTCCTTTACCTCCCTCCATCTTTCTGAAGAATCCTCCCTATTGAGGGAATTTTCTTCATTTCTTTAAATTTTAGGTATAATGTGTAAAGTATACAAATATTTAGTTTACAGCTCAGTGAATGTATGTGTACATGGCCCATGTTAACCACCTCCCAAATCATGATAGTGAGCTTTTCCAGCCTTTGAGAAGAAGATACAGCCCATGCTGATTTTAACAATTGAAATATTTTTGTTGTTGCAAAGAAAAATGCATTTATGAATGATGTGTAAGTTTTCAGAATGCTAATACTGTGTTATCTAAAAGTATATTAAAAAATAGGGAAATTGTTGAGAAATTGGAGATAAACAGGAAAGTTGAGAAAATTAAGAGAAATTTGGGTAGCAGAGATGACAGTAAGTTGTGAGAACCAAGCCAGAGATAGATGAAGAGGAATTTCCAGATGAATGAAGACATAGAGTGCTATGAATTAGGGGCTAAAGAGTTACATTCACACAAAGAACAGTGGTTAAAAGGGCAACATGCCATGTTACTATCCTCAGGATATCTGGGGAGGCACTACATCCTTGTAGAGATTCAGATGTCGAATTTATAGGATGAAAGTCAAGAAGTAGGTTAAGGCTATTGGAAGCTTTAGAGAGGACAGCATTTTCCCCAAAACCCTTAGCTGAATTGGAAAACTGGCTGGAAAGACATTTGCTTTTCTTGAAGACCTGAGACTGGGAGAGACTCCAGAGAGAGGTTCCAGACCCTGTGGGGCAGGACTCTGGATCTGTGACCCACATTTGTAGATTGCCTAGGTGTATATAGATATTGATGCACTGAGAGTGTGCATATTGTAATGAGTTGGATTTGCTTCTCTAAGGGCCTGGCTGAGGATGTGATGCTTTAGAGTAAAGTTTAGATGAATTTCTGGAAGGTTGTGAAACAGGAGGGAGAGTCTTGGTTGTCTCAAGTTCATGCCTGGGAGGAAAATGTGGGTTTATCACCTTTGGACTTGAGAGGAAAGGGTGAGTGATGCACATAGACTTCTCTTTGTCGGCACCCCAATGATGTCATCACAAACATTGGTACGTTTAAAAAAGTGTGGAGAAGGAAGTGAAGCCAATGGAATTGGAAGGGGAAAAAAGCCACCAAAAATAACATGCCTTTTGGTGAGTATATTGACATAGGAGATAAAACATGTTTAATTGCTTTCTAATTCAGTTTCACCAAGTGTAAGCCATCTTCATAAAAAATTCATAAAGCTAATTATAATTTACTGACCTTGTTGCATTATATTTCTACACTAATCCTATGAACCCCTAAGGACAGAGGATACAATGAGTCTATTGTATAGACTAGGAGATTGAGATTTAGGGAAGATTACGGACTTCAAGATTACGTAACAAATAACGTGGAGGCTGGCTTCAAACCCTGGTCTTTGACTTTGCTCTCTTGGGCCCCCAGCTGCCTCTTCAGTCTGATAAATCCAGAAGTGTGGTCCATTAATAATCATTGGTAATCAGTAACACCTCCTATCATACTTCACAGCACAGTATAATAACAACAAAACCCCAGGGCAGAAATCTGTTTTAAAGGATAGAAGTATTGACTTTATTTTTTTTTTAAAGATTTTGTTTATTTATTTGACAGAGAGAGAAGAGCAGGGGGAGAGGGAGAAACAGGCTCTCCGCAGAGCAGAGAGCCTGATGCGGGACTCGATCCCAGGACCCTGAGATTATGACCTGAGCCGAAGGCAAACGCTTAACCAAGTGAGCCACCCAGGCACGCTAGAAGTATTGACTTTAATACTTTAGCCAAGGCATAATTATAGGAAGTAGTAGGAAAAATGTGGACTGGGCCAGAAAAACCTGTAGGCAAATCCATGATTGCTGTTTCCTTTGATATAGAACATTGGGCAGGTTTATTTAACTTTTTGGAGCCTGAATTTTTCTATCCCTAAATTCAATGAATAAATGTTTCTTGAACACCTACTAAAATAACCTGGCAATGTTGTAGGCCCTTGGGATACATCCAGACAAATGTGTAGTTGTCTTGGGATAAAACCAGACAAAAATATCCCTGCCATGCCCTGGTGGAGCTTGCATTTGGGAGAGCTGACAATAAGCAAGGAATGTTCCATATAACTGAATTATGGAAGGTGCTCAGTTGCTATTTAGAAAATAAAGACAAGGTGGAATCAGGAGTATAGGGTGCTTAAAATTTCCAGTTAAGTGGTCAGGCTAGGCCAATTCTTGACAGTACTGTCTTGTCAGTTACACGAAAAAAAAAAAACCGTGGAATCCTCTCTCTGACTCCCTTTTCTTGTGCCTCATGACAAATTTATTAGGAAATCCATTTGCATTTGCCTTCAGAGTATTTCTAGAACCTGACAGCTGTCCCCATCTTCCACCTACCAGTCTGGTCCAGGTTTCATCTAGTGGAAGGTTAGAAGCACTTAAAAGGGACTAAATTTGAATACTGAGAATTTTTTTTATGGAACAAGCATTATCATGTATATAATGTGTTAGGGCCGCTAATGAGTGAGTAAATTAGAACATTTAAACCATGGTTTATAAGAACAACTCACAGTTAAACTAAAGAATAACCCTATTTCTGAGTCTGTTCTAATTTAAAAGATTAAATTTAACATGTATAGTTGCCTGAAGTACAGTTGATTTTTGTTTCCAAGGAAGAGGCAACATAAGCAGGCTAAGTAAAGTTGATGAAATACTATTAATAAACCTCAGAGCTTTAAAGCAGAGTTGTCTGTCTTTTCCCCCAGAGAGGAAAAAAATTGGGTATAGTCTATTTCTTGAAAAGTTGGAAAATGCTGATTAGACCATCAATTTTGGTGATTCCTGCCAGTCTCCTTGAAAAATGATTGCGAATGATGTGTTTTTAACTAAAGCTAAATAAGAATTTGGTTTTTATGTGCTAATGCTAAGTTTTCCATAAAATAACACCTTAAAATTTTGAAAAAAAAATTGGTGCATCCAAACTTTCAAACGTGATCTTTTTTTTGCTTTGCTAAAGTAAAATTTTTAAAAAGGCAAAATTATGACTTCTACAAATATAAACACACAATAAAGATTTCATTCAGTGCATAATGAATGAGCAAACTAGTTACATGTTAAAATTAATCCAAAGAGCATATCAAAACTAGGTGGTTTTAGGCAAGGTTAAAACAAGATTCCTGGATTAGATCTAAAAGTGGTCAGTTTCCAGTGAGGTTTTAAACTATAACCATTGGATTATCTTACTCAGCAGACACACATTATTTGCATCTTTTCCAGACAAAATTCTGTAAGTTAACGTGTAACTTCACTGTTGGGACTTTGAATCAATAAACAGTAAGTCAAACGAAGTATATTTCCTCAGATGACCCTTGGATGCCCTTTGCCCCCATAGGACATCAAAAGGACCTGCCCCCTCACCTTTTTGCCTCATTTCTGGGTTTTGGATACTTTTTATAACAGCTTTTAAAGTCAGTGCAAGGGGGCGCCTGGGTGGCTCAGTTGGTTAAGCGACTGCCTTCGGCTCAGGTCATGATCCTGGAGTCCTGGGATCGAGTCCCACATCAGGCTCCCTGCTCAGCAGGGAGTCTGCTTCTCCCTCTGACCCTCCTCCCTCTCATGCTCTCTGTCTCTCATTCTCTCTGTCTCAAATAAATAAATAAAATCTTTAAAAAAAAAATAAAAAAATAAAGTCAGTGCAGGGGCGCCTGGATGGCTCAGTCATTAGGCGTCTGCCTTCGGCTCAGGTCATGATCCCAGGGTCCTGGGATCAAGCCCTGCATTGGGCTCCCTGCTCCGCGGGAAGCCTGTTTCTCCCTCTCCCACTCCCCCTGCTTGTGTTCCCTCTCTCGCTCTCTCAAATAAATAAATAAAATCTTAAAAAAAAAAAGTCAGTGCATACACTGGGTGTTATACACAACTAAATGAATCATTGAACATTAAAACTAAAGATGTACCATATGTTGGCTAATTGAATTTAAATAAAAAAATAAAGGCAGTGCATAAATATAAAAATCTTTTTATGGCTTATTTTGCTTGTGTTTTTTTTCTTTTACATGCATTGAGAAACCATTCCAAAACATTACTTTTTTTTCTCCAAAGAAAACCAAGGTATTCTGTAACTGAAGAGTTACGTGTTTTTCCTGAGGTTGCAAACTTTTTTGGAATGTTGCTTCACACTCTAGAGGAATGTTAAAAGGATACCTAAGAGTCTTCCTTAAGAAAGCTAATTATGAATGTGGATACTTAATTACTATGTGATAATAAATATGCAATTTTAGTATTGATTATATGTAAATTATGTTAAAAGAAATATGTGACAGTTATATTTGGGGAAAAGAGAAACAGGTGGCCTGAGACTCTGGGACTGATTTGTGAAGTGGCACCAGATGTTGCTTTCCATCCCATGAAAAAACTGGTGCAGGTGAGTCACAGGTTAGGTGCAGGTTGATGAGAGTATTCTGGATGGGTTCCAGTCATCCCAGAGATGGGGATTTCTTAGGTTATACTTGGAATGATGCCAAGGGAAACTCTGAGAAAGGCACTAATTTTTCTGGAGCATTAAGCAGTCATTTGCAAGGTGGTTGCTTTAGGCTTTCATTCCCAGCCAGTTTTGTATGGTAGTCAACACATTACATCATACGTCATATCATAAAGCTATAAACTCTCTTTTTAAGGGAAGAGCTAATGCCAGGTTTATAAAGATTACGAAAGAGCCAACAGTGTGAGAAGGCCTCCTTTTGCTGTTGGTAGGAATATAAATGGGTATAATCATCTTTAAGGGCAGTTTGGCATATCTGTCAATATCTGTCTAAATACCAGTATTGGGAATGTCCTTTTCATCGAGTTGAAAGAAACCAAAATCTGATTACAGCGATCTAAGGATCAAATGGCAATGCTCATGTAATTCAGAAAGAAAATGAATCTTCTAAATTGATATTGTTATTCTTTTTTATATACAGCTTTATTCATAAGTTGGCCTTTTGCTTTAAATTTAAAATTTTCTAAACCTTTACTAAAAAACTGAAATTATGGTCATAAGGGATCTGGTCACATTTGTGTGATATGAAAATTCTAGAAATATCATATTGCTATTATGTATTTTTTAATTTGAATGCTTATAAAAAGGATATCCTCTTACTATACATTTTGGTAAGAAAAATGTTTAAGTTGTTTGTTTCCTAACAGGCAAAGCAGTGTATACTGAATGTTTTTCTTACCAACCAGTTTACCCCAAGCAATTCAAAGTTAACAGTGACTAGTTAAGATTTATCTAGATACTAAATTTTCTTTCATGTAGGTTTTCAGTTTTTCCTTAAGCAAGTCTTATCAAAAATAGTAAAGGTGAAAATGTTATTCATTTTGTACCATAATGATTCTGAATAAGGGATGTAAGGTACTCTTAGACATAATCAAAATTGCCAAAGCCTGATGATTTTAAAACCTGGAGACTAAAGTATTGGGTAGATGCATATATATTGAGTGTCATAATTTCTAAGACAAAGATATACATCATATAATCTTCTATGATAAAATTGAAATATGACTTTTGTAACATTGTTTTTTTTTTAAATTATTTTCAAGGAAAGAAATTTCCCCAAATTTATAGCAAAAGAAATGGAGAATATGTATATAGAAGAGTTGCGGTCTTCAGTGAATTTGCTAATGGCCAATTTGGAAAGTCTTCCAGTTTCGAAAGGTGGTCCAGAATTTAAATTACAAAAATTAAAACGTTCACAGAATTCTGCATTTTTGGACATAGGCGATGAGAATGAGATTCAGCTGTCAAAGTCCGATGTGGTGCTGTCGTTCACCTTAGAGGTAGGTGACTTTATCCCATGCTCGCCTCTGACAGCAGAAATGAAGCTGCAAAATAATTTCTGCTGACCTTCGTGGTAACTTTTTGAATTGAAAGCAGTGTGATATATTTTGAAGAAGTTACATTATTCCTCAATTGCTAGACAATCAGGTTGTGAATGCAAATTAATACAAATTGTTCTTTAAATGTAATAGCAGTTTTAGGACTAAATAATAAAATAATAAGTTTTGAAAAAATTCGTCTTTGTGCCAACTAGCCTGGTGTAAGTTTATTGATAAAGTGAGCACTAAAGCACACTTGAGTGGAAATAGGATTTAAACACATAATTGAATTCTCTGTAATTTGGGAATTACTTTCAAGCTTTTGGTTAGCTTTGTTTTTAACCTACCTCACCTATGGTATTTTTCTAGAATCAGATCACACCAGCCAGCTTTGAAACATAATATTGGGTGCATATAGATGATAAGTAGAGAATTCTTCCTTTCCAGGATGTCCAGTTTCATTATAGATACAGTACATAGTATAAAGGACAGGAACAAATGTCATGCATTTAAAATCGTGTTCCCTGAGACTTCAGGGTTTTATGCTTTTTATACAATTCACCGGAAACCAGATATTGATGCAGACTCTTACCACAGCCACCTGTTGATTTTTTTTTTTTTTACATTTTTTCATTGCTAATCTGTGTATTTGGGCTAATCCATGTATATGTTTATGCATTTATACATGACACAAATATGTATACTTGC
The DNA here is from genome assembly GCF_002201575.2 of Neomonachus schauinslandi. Lineage (NCBI taxonomy): Eukaryota > Metazoa > Chordata > Mammalia > Carnivora > Phocidae > Neomonachus > Neomonachus schauinslandi. The sequence goes on along the minus strand of NC_058414.1, from coordinate 77,888,433 downwards.
TATATCAAGCTTAAATTTATAGCACTCTCAAAAATTAAAGCTTGTTATTCCTTCCTTGCATTGTTAAATTCTCTCTTTGCTGGTGCCCACTACTGCTATTGAAGTTTCTGGATTGACTGATGGAGTCTTAGGAGGTACCATTTTAAATTTCTCGATACTTCTTTCTTTTGGCTTGCTTAGTTTGTGGCAGAAAAAGCCAATGTGTGCTTTTGTTCTTTATTCCACTTATTCAACCCTAAGATAAATTCAGGCTTGAGGATAAGCCAACTGCCTCTCTTTCTTAACTTCCATGCTAATGATTTCTTTGTAGGTTAATAGATTAAATTTACTATCAGAGTTAGAAATAGGTTTTCTTCTGACTCGAGACTCCATTCTGGGATTACCTAATGATTTTGCCATTACTCTGGGTTTCTTCTCAATCTCTTGCCATTACTGGGTTTCTTCTCAGTCTCTTCGGTATCTTAAAGAGATATTTAATGGGAAACTACACAGTATCTTACATGTAGAAGTCTGTTTTCCTACTGACCAAGATATAAAGTGCCAAGGTTTTTTTTTTAAGGCTTTGTGCAAAATAAAATTAGTTATAATTTGTAAAGCAAATTATTTTTGTAATGTAGAAACCTACCATGCAGAACTGGAAACTGTTCAAAACACCTTCTCTTTTCTGTATTGTTTAAAAGGTTTTAAACACAATTGTAAATAATTGGCTTTTATGAACTCTTTTCCTGTTTGAAAACAAAATTATCCTCGTGAGTTAGTGTCTGTGTGAAACTATGAGTTGTTCTGTACTTTATTGCCAGTATATTAAACAGGGTTGCTCAGTTAACAGTAAAATGGTGTTAGAGAAAATGAGTTAAAACTTCATTTTGCCTGGTCTGAGAAGCTTGCCTATTTATAAAATTGTTTTGGTAGTTCTCTATTACTATGTCTATATAAGGCAGATATTTTCCTTCCATAGCATAATAGAGATGTTTTCTATGATACACTTCCAGTATTATAAATAGGAGTTGTGTGTCCAACAACAAAATGAAGTCACATTCAGTGCACACAACATAATGCTTACCTGTGGATACCTGAGAGAATAGACGAGGTCCCCCTCTATCCCCAGGGCCTCTGACCTCAGCCTAACTAAACTCCATAATTATCCCTGGCCCATTATCCAAGCCTTGCTAGTTAGCCTAAGAAAGTTCTGAAAGGCAAACAGTTATTCCAGTTTAAGGGTCTTCCATTTTGTCAGTCAGGCTTAGAATTGGTCCAGTGGGAAAAGTTTTTTCTACGAACTAAAGACTGAGTCTAGAGAATAAGTGCAGATTTGAAAAACTGTTTAAATTTTATCACCTCTTTAAAATTGCTACTGACTGCTCTCTTCTCTCCCCACACCCTGTTCTCTTGCCAACCTGAATTTTTGTCACAGCTCTTACCACCTAACGTATAATTCAGTTATTTTTATTATTCATTATTTGCCTGATTCTACTAAAACGTAAGCTACAGGAAGTTAAGGTCTTGTTTTCCTTGAGGTATCACAAAAGCCTAAAACACTACCTGGCACACAGTTGACTTGATAAATACTGATTGAACTGGGGACTTTGATGGTATCAAAAAGAAGCAGTTAGAAAAAAAAAAAAGAAAAAGGCAGCAGTTAGCCACAACAAGATTACTTTTAGATCGCTTCATTCCTGAAACCTTCAGAGACAATAATAAAGCAAGAGCGAAGCTAACCCACAAAACCGTGAGCCATCCCGTGGTATGTTAAATATTGAGTAAGGGGAAGACAGCCCAGGTTAATCTACGAAGTTGAGTCTGCGTGTTGGAAGATAAATGGTGTCACTGGTATGAGTACAGATGATTTTCACAGTTTTCATTGGTATTAGGTTGGCAGACCCTGTGACGGCTTCTTTATCTGGTAGTATATGGTCCCCAAATACTGCTCAGCTTCATTTTCTCAAACCTGCACGTGACTCAGCGCCACATAACTCTCTGGACAGTACATTATTCAGAAGCATGTTACCAAGGTTTGTATTTTGTACATGACTGCCTTCTTTTTGCCTCTAGAATAATTCTGTATATATTATCTTTATTCTATCAATCACAGAGAGATTGGGGAAATGGGGATGGAATTGAGACTATATTCATTTTCCATGGTTCTCTTACCAAGTTTTGTGGGGAACTGGTCGAAACAGTTACCTGAAATTAGGTCAGTTGATGGTCCATGGAATTCGTGGCTGTCTTTATCATTAAAGATTGAGACCAGTTGCATTTTTTTTTTTATTCCTTTTGGAAATCAGATCTGTAGAATTATGTATGGACTTCTTTTGAAAGTGGCAGTTCTGCCGAAGAAAATATTCCCGGCACAGATGGGAGTACTGTTTTGTGGAGTGGGAAATGGTTTCACAAGTTGTGTGTTTCAGGAGGTCCTGTTTACAGTAGCTTGTAGAAGAGGTGACAGACATAGTGCTAAGCAGGTGCTTCCTTTCTTCTCTCTTGCGCTCTGTTGAACACACTCGAGAAAGAGATGCAGGGCAAATAAGCATATTTCCAAATATGAACTAAAAGATTTCTACATTATGTGTACACAATTCTCTTGCTTCCTGTATTTTAAGTGACCTTCCAAAAATTTTATTAAGCCATTTTCGGTCATGTTGGTAAGTCCCTGTGGAATCTTTTTGATTGATACAGTTATATAGTTCATTTGTCTCAGCTTCTACTTAGTTTTATTTGTATAAGGATCTAATGAATTTCAAAATGATTAACAACGACGGGGCGCCTGGGTGGCTCATTCGGTTACGCGACTGCCTTCGGCTCAGGTCATGATCCCAGGGTCCTGGGATCGAGCCCCGCATCGGGCTCCCTGCCTGGCAGGAAGCCTGCTTCTCCCTCTTCTACTCCCCCTGCTTGTGTTCCCTCTCTCACTGTGTCTCTCTCTGTCAAATAAATAAATAAAATCTTTAAAAAAAATGATTAACAACGACATTGATTTATTAAGAATATATGCCTCCTTTTGCTTACTTTCCATCAACAAGATGAAGTGCTTTGTTCTAACTTCCTTGAATGTCTTACAGCAGCTAGGAAAGGTGTTACTGGTCTCTATCAGTCTTAGTCTGTTTTCTGTTATGCCCTTATTTTTATTCATGTGTTGGTATGAATTTCTGTGTGATAAAATGACAAAAGTCTTGGTTGAGAAAGGAAAATGGTTCTGAGTTTGGCCTTTCTTTTTTAGTGATTAGTTTCCCATTATTTTCATGGGAAAAAAAAAGGCATTTATATTTATGAACATAACCCTTCTGTTGTGCTGAAGAGTGAAAGGAAGAATAGTTTTTTTTTTTTAAGATGGTTTCTTTGAGAACTTTTGCCTCAAGATTCATATCACAACTCAATGAGAAGTGGAATGTCTTTAATAATGTATTAAATGATCAATACATGATGTTTTTAGTGGATATTTTGGCAGCTACATGGCATGAATGCTGTTAATCTTGTTTGTACAAATAAAACATGAGATCAATAAAGACATAAATGTGCATGTTATAAAAATGCCATTGAATATATTTTATGAGCTTCAAGAACTTAGGAAACTTCAGGATGCAAGTTTTGATTGAAAAAAAACTATAGCAAAAATACTCAGTAATATTTATATTTTATGTGTACACCCAGTGAAAATGTTAGGTTACAATATTTTAAAATCAGTAGCCTTTTATATGAACATTAAAAAGCCCACTTGAAAAATATTTGTTTCTCTTTTTTCTAGGAGTTATAGATGCGTAATACAGTATCAGTCTTTCTACCCATTCCCAGTGTGCTGCATTAAATTAGCACATACCTTTAGTGGAAAAGTCCTTTTTTTCCTTGCCAAGTTAGTAGTAAGATAGTCATCAGCAAGTTATATTTTCCATACTTCGTAATAAGATATACATTTTCTATAATGAATATTCTTTTATAAATATTAATAGTCCTCTAAAATAAGTGAATATAGAAAGACCTGATGATGTCACATACTGATAACCACAAATTGGGATGATGATGATGTGCACCACTCATAAATAGTATTTCACTTTATGTGGAACTCACCCTGTACTGCTTTTAGCACACTCACTGAATTTTCATGGGTAATTCCACTTTACCTCATGCAGACTTGCCATCATGTTTTAAGGATCTGAGTTTATACCTCACTTAACTCAGTCAGGCTTATATTTAGAGATCTTAACCTTACTTTAATAAGCTGCAGGAGATATTTCTTCAATACTAGACTTCCTTAGAATGTTACTTACTATACCTTCCATGAATACAGGTGGATTCTAAGGAAGATAAAATACCATTGGTGTTACCAGATAATTTTATCAGTTGGTCATTCTACTTGTAATCAATGCTGCTATCTCTATGTCTTGTTAAAGGCTACCAACTTGATGTATCATTTAAAAAATTTTTTTTATCTTTAGATTGTCATAATGGAAGTGCAAGGTTTGAAGTCCGTTGCTCCCAATCGAATTGTTTACTGTACAATGGAAGTGGAAGGAGGAGAAAAACTTCAGACAGACCAGGCTGAAGCCTCAAGGCCACAGTAAGCCAGCTAAAAAAAAAATTTCCCCTTCCACAGAAACATGGTTTATTTATTTGCAGCATTGTGTGGTTTTATACTCCAAAAGGGTTCTTGGTTAGCTTTGTTTCAACTGTTTAGAATCATTGTGTGCCTTTTGAGATAAGGATGCTATAATTAGAACTGTAGCAGAATCCCTGTGTAGTACAAACAGAAAATCTAACCTGCAAAGGAGAAGCTAGTTATTTGGCCAGTCATTGTTTATAAGCCATTTAAAAGGAAAGCATGTGTAATCATGTATTTTTTAAAAGGTGGTGCTAGATCCTATTTCAGTTTCTAGACAAAAAAAACTATAACCCAATAGCTTTCCATTTCCACGTATTACTAATGACTATATAACACTGCTGATGTTGAGGTGGATACAATTTTGCACAGTGTCTTAGAATACTTAGGGAATAGGCTTGAGTTAGAGAACCAATTAATGACAACCACACAGTAATCAGGAGCTAAAACTGTTCTTTGCTGGCAGTTTTCAGTTTCAAAGTCTGGGAATGAGTTTAATTAAGTTTGGAAGATGTTCTTTTTAACTGATTGAAACTTGGGAAACATCACAGTCTCTGGTAGAAATAACCAGGCTAGGCTGACGAATTTGAGTGAAAATTTCCTGGCTTTCATTTGTACACTGCCCTTAGAAAAGATGTTTTTTCCTTCCTCAGGACTTAGGATTTTTGTCTTATCACAGCATGATGATGTGACCTGTTCATTCAGGAAATGTCTGATCAGATCCTGGTTGGCAGTTGTTAGATAGAGGCGAACAAAAACTTTCATTTTCCTTAGGGCAGGCACAAGTGTAAGGTGGGGACACAGATACAAGTGTAATAGGACAGATGTGCACAGAGTATAATGAGATGGAGAAGAAGCAAGTTGCAACTTCTCACCCTGCCTTATAAAAAGTCTTAAAGGTCTGCCGCTAACCAGCCTCTCATTACCTCTGGGACCTCACCTAGCCTCTGGTCAGTTACTGGACTTCATGTAATTCCTCAAACATATCATTACACTTGCTTTTCCCTCTGCCTGCCTTATCGTTTATCTTTATATGTCTGGATCCTTGGTATTAGACATTTCTCCAAAGAAGACCTACAAATGACTAAGAGACACATGAAAAAATGCTCGTCACTCATCATCAGGGAAATACAAATCAAAACCACAATGAGCTACCACCCCACACTGGTCAGAATGCTAAAATTAGTTCAGGAAACAATAGATGTTGGTGAGGATGCATAAAAAGGGGAACCCTCTAACACTGCTTGTGGGAATGCAAGCTGGTGCAGCCGCTCTGAAAACAGTATGGAGGTTCTTCAAAAAGTTAAAAATAGAGCTGTCCTGTGACCCAGCAATTGCACCACTAGGTATTTATCCAAAGAATACAAACATAGTGATTTGAAGGGGGACATGCACCCCGATGTTTATAGCAGCAATGTTCACAACTGCCAAAATATGGAAAGAGCCCAGATTTCCATTGGCAGATGAATGGATAAAGATGTGTGTATATATACAATGGAATACTGCTCAGCCATCAAAAGAATGAAATCTTGCCATTTGCAATGACGTGGCTGGGACTAGAGTGTATTATACTAAGTGAAATCAGAGAAGGACAAATAGCATATGATTTCACTCATGTGGAATTTAAGAAACAAAACAGATGAACATAGGGGAAAGGAAGGAAAAATAAAAATAAAAACAGAGGCAAACCATAAGAGACTCTTAACTATAGGGAACAAACTGAGGGTTGCTGGAGGGGACATGGGTGGGTGGGACGGGGTAATTGGGTGATGGGTATTAAGGAGGGCACTTGATGTAATGAGCACTGGTTGTTATATGCAACTGATGAATCACTAAACTCTACCTTGAAATAAATAATAACTATGATTTCAGCACAGGTCTTGATCTCGGGGTTGTGAGGTTCAAACTCCTGCATTGTGCTCCATGCTGGGCATGGAGCCTACTTTAAAAAAATCTTAAACCTCACTTGCTGAGAACACCTCTTTTAGATAACCCAATATGAAGCAGATATTCTCTGGCTCATTTTAATCTTTAGACTAATGTGCTTCTTCTCTGTTCACCTTGTATTTCCCCCTTGAGAAAAGGGTAGATATCTTGTCCTGTTTGATCTTCTAGTACCCAGTAGGCTGTCAGAATTTATTCAGTTGCTTGCACTTATTTTTATGACTTAGTCACAGTAAATATTGAAGGGTGTAGTATTTACTCCTGCAGGCAAATAGAGCTGAGTTACAGTGTGACAAGAAAGTGACAATAATGAGAATAAACAACTCTTTTTTTTTTTTTAAAGATTTTATTTATTTATTTGACAGAGAGAGACACAGCGAGAGAGGGAACACAAGCAGGGGGAGTGGGAGAGGGAGAAGCAGGCTTCCCGCGGAGCAGGGAGCCCAATGCAGGGCTCAATCCCAGGACCCTGGGATCATGACCTGAGCTGAAGGCAAACGCTTACCGACTGAGCCACCCAGGCGCCCCAAACAACTCTTTTAAAAGATTCTTTAGATCTAGGAGGAGGCTGTGAGATAGAAGGAAATTGACTGGGGCTATTTTTGGCAGGGCATATGGATTGAAGGGAGAGGTTTGTTTTTTGTTTTAAAGGTCAGTTATATTAGTCTGTATTAGTATATTCACAGAGTTGTGCAACCATCAGCAATTCTAGAACATATTCATCACCTCAAAAGAAACACTGTCCCCTGTGTAAGGAAACCCTGTGCATCAACCTCAGATTACCCCCATCCTGACCGACTACTAAGTGACTTTCTGTCTCTATGGATTTGCCTATTCTGGGCATTTCAAATAAATAGAATCGTCTAGTATGTACTCTTTTGTGACTGGTTTCTTTCCCTTAATATAATGTTTTCTGCTTCCTCCATCTTCTGGCATGTATCAGAATTTCATTTCTTTCTATGACCAGATCATAGTCTAGGGCATGTAGATACCCCACATTTTGTTTATCCATTCATTTAGATTGAGGACACTTGGGTTGTTTCCACCTTGTGGCTACTGTGAATGCTGCAACTAAAGTTGTACTAATATCTGTGTGAATCCCTGTTTTCAGTTGTTTTAGGTATGTACATATGAGTGGAATCGCTGGACCATATAATAATTGCATGTTTAGATTTTTGAGGATCTACTGACCTGCTTCCCACAGTGATAACACCATTTTATTTTCCCACTGACAATGCATGAGAGTTTCAGTTTCTTCACATTGCACCAATACTTATTATTTGCCCTATGCACAGTCATTCTGGCAGGGGTGACGTGATATCTCATTATGATTTGATTTGCACTTCACTTGTGACTAATCATGTTGAGCATATTTTCGTATGTTGTATTAGCTATTTGTATATCTCTTTAGAGGAATGTCTATTTAAGTCTTTTGCTCCTTTTTAATTGAGTTGTCTTTTAAGTTGTAAGAGCTATTTGTATATTCTAGATGTTAGATTCTTATATATGATTTGCAAATGTTTTCTCCCATTGTGTAGATTATCTTTTTATTTTCTTGATATTGTCTTTTGATATTCAGTTTATCTATTTCGTTGTTGTTGCTTATGCTTTTGGAGCTGTGTCTAAGAATCTAGTGCTCAATCCAGGGTCACAAAAATTTAGCCCCATGTTTTCTCCTAAGACTTTCGTGTTTTACCTCTTACATTTAGATCATTAATCCATTTTAAAGATTGATTTTGAGAAAGAGAGAGCACGTGTGTGTGCACAAGCAGGGAGAGGGCAGAGAAGGAGGGAGAGGGAGAATCTCAAGCAGACTCCACACTGAGTGTGGAATCCCACGAGATCATGACCTGAGCAGAAACTAAGAGTCGCCTGCATAACCTACTAAGCCACCCAGGTGCACTCATTAATCCACTTTTAAGTTGATTTTTATTTGTGGTAGGATGTAAGGATTTGACTTCCTTTATTTGCATGTAACAATTCAGTTGTCCAGTTCTTAAGTTGAAGAAGCTATTCCTTTCACATTAAATATTCTTGGTACTCTTTTGAAAATCAATTTACCATAGATATATGGGTTTGTTTCTGGACTCTGAGTTGTATTACATTGATGCCCTTAGCTAGTACCACATTATTTAGCTTACCATTGCCTTGTATGAAGTGGGTTTTATTTTTAATTTTTTTGGCCTTGTGTGACGTTTTAAAATCACGAGTATGTGTCTTCCAGCTATGTTCTTTTTCAATATTATTTTGGCTATTCTGAATGTCTGTATGACCTTTAGGATAAATTTGCCAGTTTCTACAAAGGTTTTGCAAATATCTCTAGCTGGGATTCTCATAGCAATTGTACTGAGTCTGATCAATTTGCAGAGTACTGCCATCTTAATTAACAATGTTTTCTTCCTATTCATGAATGTAGAGTGTCTTTTTAGTTATTTAGACCTTTGTTTCTTTTAATAATAGTTTGTAGTTTTCAAAGTGTAAGTTTTGCACTTTGGTTAAATTTATTCCCAGTATTTTATTGTTTTCTTAAGTTATTTTGGATTATTTATTGTAAGTATATAAAAATAATTTTTAAAATATTGATCTTGCATGCTGCACCCTTGCTGAACTTGTTAATTCTAATGGTTGTTTTTTTATTAGATTTCTTAGATTTCTTTTTATATAAGATCATGTCATCTGCAAGTAGTCATGATTGTATTTCTTTCTGCCTGATCTGGATGCCATTGATTGATTGATTGATTGATTGATTGATTGCCTAATTGCCCTGACTAGTTCCTCCACTGCTGTGTTGGGTAGAAGTGTCAGGAGTAGACATCCTTGCATTCTTCTTGATTTTAGTAGGAAAGCATGTATTTTTCATGATTGAGTATAATGCTAGCTCTGGATTTTTTATAGATGCCTGTTACCAATTTGAGGAAGTTCCTTTTCATAGCTTTGTTAGTGTTTTCATCATGAAAAGGTGTTGGATTTTGTCAAATGCTTTCTCTAACTCTGTTGAGATGATCAAATGGGTTTTGCTTTTATCCTATTGAAGGTGCATTACATTATTTAATTTTTAGGTGTCAAGCCAACCTTGTATTCCTGGCATAATTTGCACCTGGTCCTGATGTATAATTCTTTTTGTTACAGCATTCAGTTCTCCAGTATTTTGTTAAGGACTTTTGCATCTCTTTAAGAAACAGTGGTCTAGGGGCGCCTGGGTGGCTCAGTCGTTAAGTGTCTGCCTTTGGCTCAGGTCATGATCCCAGGGTCCTGGGATCAAGCCCCGCATCGGGCTCCCTGCTCAGCAGGAAGCCTGCTTCTCCCTCTCCCACTCCCCCTGCTTGTGTTCCCTCTCTCACTGTCTCTCTCTCTCTCTCTGTGTGTCAAATAAATAAAATCTTTAAAAAAAAAAATAGTGGTCTATAATATCTTATTTTTTTTTGAGACCTATCTGATTTTATATTGGCCTCATAGAATGAGTTTGGAAGTGGTCTCCCTTTTTTTGAAAAGTGTAAACAATTGGTATTAATTCCTTAAATGTTTGGTAGAATTTACCAGTGAAGCCATCTGGGGCTGGACTTTTCTTTGTAGGTAGTTCTCCATTACTAATTTAATCTCTTTGTTGTAGATCTATCTAGAGTGTTTCTTCTTGTCAGTTTTGGTATTTGGTGTATTTAATTTGTCCATTTCATTCAAGTTACCTAATTTATTGGCATACATTTGTTTATAGTATTCACTTATAATATGTTTTATTTCCATAAAATATTCCCTCTTTCATTTCTAAAATGAATTCAATAAATTCTAGTATTTGAATCTCCTTTTTCTTAGTCCATCAGGCTAAAAAAATTTTTATTTTTAAAAAAACCCAACTTTTGGGGTGCCTTGGTGGCTCGGTCGTTAAGTGTCTGCCTTCGGCTCAGGTCGTGATCCCAGGGTCCTGGGATCGAGCCCCGCATTGGGCTCCCTGCTCAGTGGGAAGCCTGCTTTTCCCTCTCCCACTCCCCTGCTTGTGTTCCGTCTCTTGCTGCGTCTCTCTGTCAAATAAATGAATAAAATCTTAAAAACAAAACAAAAAAACCAACTTTTGTTTCATTGATTTCCACCCTAATCTTCTTTATTTCCTTCCCTTTTTTCCTTTAGGTTTAGTTTGCTCTTCTTTTTCTAATGTCTTAAGGTGGAAAGTTATGTTTTTGAGTTGAGATTTTCTTAATACAGGCATTTACAGCTATAAATTTCCTTCTAAGCACTGCTTGAGCAGCATCCCATAAATATCAATATGTTTTCTACATTTTCACTTCAGCAAGGAGACTTGGATCGGGAAAATGTGTTATTTGTATAGTAAGTAGTCAGTGGAAGAAGTTTCTTAGTAGCAAGAGAATAAAAGACTCAGATCCTATCATGCCACCCCAGTGACTGAGATATTAGAAGTCACTACTGAAACCCATTGGGAACACAACAGTATGTCACCACTCACTGGTTGGGAAGATCTTTTATGGCAATTATATTATTTTTTTTTATGTTTCTTACTTAGTTCAGGCTGCTGTAACAGAAACACAGTTTTAATACTGGGTGGCTTAAACAACAAACATTATTTCTCACAGTTGTGGATGCTGGAAGTGTGAGATCAAGGTGCCAGCACGGTCAGTCAGGTTTTTAGGGAGGGCCCTCTTTCTGGGGCCACCTCCTTGCCAGGTCCTCAGATGGTGGAGAGAGAGCTCTTGCATCTCTTCATCTTCTTATAGGGGTACCAGTTCCATCATGGGGGCTCCATCCCCATGACCTCATCCACATCCACCTCTCAGAGCCCCACGTCAAGACATTATCACATTAGGGATTACAGCTTCAACATCTGAACTTTTGGGGGTGCACATTCAGGCCTCTCAAAATTCATGTCTTCACCTGCAAAATAGGTTAATTCTATCCCAACAGCCCCAGTATTTACCTCATTCTAGCATCAGTTCTGGAGTCTAAAATCCAAAGTCTCATCTAAATATTATCTAAATCAGATATGGGTAAAATGAATTATGATTCATTTTGAGGCAAAGTTCCTCTCCAGCTTTGAACCTGTGAAACCAGGTAAGTTACATGCTTCATGACAACAATGGTGGGAGAGGCACAGAATAGATATTCCTGTTCAGAAAGAGAGAAATGAGGAATAGAGTGGGTGACAAGTCCCAAGTAAATCTAAAACCTAGCAAGATAAACTCCTTTAGACATTAAGGCTCAAGAGTACTCTTCTTTGGTTCCATGCTTTGCCTTCTGGACCCACTAAGGCAGTGATGACACCCATATGACTCTGCTGGATGGATGTTTTTCCCCCTGCAGCCTCTGATGGCTGCCATCTGTCATGTTGAAACCAAGGCAGTGGCCCCATCCACAAGGCCCTGCTAGGCAGAGGTCTGAGCTTTTGAAACTGAGGTGGAGATATCCTATCCATGCCCTGCCAACTCCTCCAAACCCTTGCAGGCTTGTTGCACTAACGGCCTGTGCTGGGATTGGCAGTCCTAATGATCTCTGAATCGCCTTTGGAGTCATTCCTCCCTTGTCTTGAAGACTAGAATGTGTTCATAGCTGAATCTCTGGTCCAGTTTTGTAGGGTCTAAGAAGTTTGTCTTCCTTCATTTCTTTCCATCCCCTTTCAGTTTTAACCAACAGTGTTCCTGCTGAGATGGTTGATTAGGTTTGTGGTTCATACCTACACTTACCTCCTTATCAAATGGCTGGTCTACCACACCTTTAGTGTTCTCTTCTGAACATGCTTTCTCATTATGGACAGACTGAGAATCTTTAAAATCTTTATGGTCTGGTAACTTTTTACATAACCGTTGTCTTTAATTCATTTTCTCTTATTGCATTTTACTGTAAGCAGTCAGGAGCAACCAAGCTGCTCCTTCAACACTTCACTTAGAAATTTCCTCAGGTCATTCTCCAGTTTCATTGCATGGAAGTTCTACATTTCACAAAACACTAGAACATGAACACAGTTCAGCCAGGTTCTTTGCCACTGATCACAAAGATAATCTTTTTTGCAGTTTGCAGTAACATGTTCCTCCTTTCCACTGAGACCTCATCAAAATAGCCTTTACCATCCATATTTTTACCAACACTGTGTTTGTAAATATTATGTATTCTCTGAAAAGATGGAAGCTTCCTCTATAGCTCTCTTTTCTTACTGAACCTTTGCCAGAATTTCCTTTAGAGTCCCTTCATTGTAATACTGGCTCTTCCTAGCATCTCAAAGTTCTTCCGGCCTCTAGCCATTATTACCCAGTTCCAAAGCTGCTTCCACATTTTTAGGTATTTGTTACAGCAGCACCACACTTTTCAGTTTGGGCTACTACAATAAAAACACCATAGATTGGGTGGTTTAAACAGCAGACATTTATTTTGTACAGTTTTGGAGATAGAAGTCCGAGATCAGGGCACCAGCAGAGTCGGGTTCTTGGTGAGGGACCTCTTCCTGCTTTACACGGGGCTAAGTTCTCCCTGTGCCCTCACAGAGTGGAGAGACAGACCACAACCTCCATGACCTCACTCGAACTTGATTGCCTCCCAAAGGCCCTAACTCCCAATACCATCACACTGAGGATTTGTGCCTCAACATGTGAATTTGGAAGTGGGGGGCATAAACACTAGGACAGTGGTAGTCCATGAAATCTTGAGGGGGTGCAAATGCCCTAAGAATGAGAATACCATGTTATTTTTTACAGAATCTTTTTAAAAAGCTTTATTGAGGTATAATTTATACAGCATAAAATTCTTCCATTGTCAAGTAGAAGATTTTCAGTAAATTTATGCACTTGTACTGCTATCAGCTTGTGCTGCTATCAATTCAGTTTTTTTTTTTAAAGATTTTTTATTTATTTATTTGACAGAGAGAGACACAGAGAGAGAGGGAACACAAGCAGGGGGAGTGGGAGAGGGAGAAGCAGGCTTCCCACCGAGCAGGGAGCCCGATGTGGGACTCGATCCCAGGACCCTGGGATCATGACCTGAGCCGAAGGCAGACGCTTAACGACTGAGCCACCCAGGCACCCCATCAATTCAGTTTTAAAACACATCTCTTGAGAAAGTCTCTCGTGTCCGTTTGCAGTCTTGCAGCTGCCAGTTCCAGGAAGCCACTCATCTACTGGCTTATGCTAGAGTTTTATTTTTTTCTGGACATTTCATATAAATGAAATCATGCACTCTGTAGTCTTTAGTATCTGGCTTTTTTCTTTTTTTCTTTTTTAAGATTTTCTTTATTTATTTGAGAGAGAGAGAGAATGAGAGAGAGCACATGAGAGTGGGGAGGGTCAGAGGGAGAAGCAGACTCCCTGCCGAGCAGGGAGCCCGATGCGGGACTTGATCCCGGGACTCCAGGATCATGACCTGAGCCGAAGGCAGTCGCTTAACCAACTGAGCCACCCAGGCGCCCCCTGGCTTTTTTCATTTAGCATAATTTCTGCAAAATTTATTGATACTTAAATATTTGGTCAATCAAATGAATTAACTTTTGTATCAGTTGTTTTAACAATAACTTTTTTCACAAGTAGATTTTCATAAGGTGTCTCATTTAATTTATGATGTATTCATAAAGCGATTCTGATAATAGGGAACATCTGACTGGATAATTTAAATGAATTAACATGCTTACAAGTTAGAAAATATTACCATAATCCTCCAGTACTTTTTTTATTCTTACCACAAGGAAATTTGGCTAAAATAGCTTTTCTCTTTCCTCATGAACACTGAGTTAACTGTAAAATGAATTAAATGATTTATATTTACCATTGTATCCCAGGGGCAGTTTACCTTAGAAATGTCTTCTGAATGCTAACCAACTATAACTTTTCAGCAGTGTGGTCACTTTTATCTTGAACTCATCTTGCACAACAGGAAAGAGATTCATCTCCTCCATCATTATAGTGAATCATGCCTCAGACACGTTTTCTAAATTTTATAGCTTCAACAGTTTGTGTGGTATTGGAGATCAATTCATCCTTCTGTCTGATACTAATTAAAGTGCCTTATTTAGTCCATATTTCCAATAAATTTAATCAAGATTTCTAGCCACTGCCTCTTTCATTCCTGTAGTTCGTATTTCCTGCCAGCAATTACGTGGAAACAGCATGTGAGGTTGGTACATAACTTAGAATATAGAATCTGAGATCTAATAAAAGTGTGTTTATAGACAAGTTTGATTTATAAGGAGGAGTAATGAGTTAATCTATTAAAGTTTTTATTTTTTAACAGAGGGAAGGGAATGTAGGTAAACTGTATTTCCGTTAAGGAGGAAACTATCCATGGATTTTTTAAGTCATTGTTTCATAGTCTCTCAGTGAGCCAGGAAAGGTTTTGTTCTCTGTAAATAGAGGAACAGAAACACTGTTGCTACACGTGTATAGCTTTTTACCACTTCCAGACATTTTGTTACTTGATTTTTAGCCCATATCCTTAATGATACCACCTGAAAGGGAAGGGAGCATAAGAAGAATGACAGACTGATGTGGGAAGGCTCATGTAGTCATCACAAATCTCTTGATAACATCGTGCCTACAAATAATGACCATCCTTTGAGTGCCTTAAAACACAAGAGCTAATAATATCCTATGCAGGGCGAAGATAGATCTTGGTACCAGGGAGATAAAAGCAAAGAAATTATTGGTGAAAACAAACCAGGAACTGGGAGGAAGGGGAAATGGGTAGTTGCTCTTCAAGGCATATGAAGTTTCTGTTATGCAAGATGAATAATTCTAGAGACTTGCTGTGCAATATTAGGCTTGCAGTGAACAGTACTGTACTGTACACTTAAACATTTAAGAGGGCAGGTCTCATATGTTCTTACCACAGTAAAAAAAATATATATATATATATAAAGGGAAGCAGCACTGTTTTGGGGAGGGTTTGTTTTGTTGTTACCATACTGTATCTCTTTGATGCCATAGAGCTATTTTATTAAAGATATTTGAAGGTTAATTGGTCTCTGTTCCCCACCCTCTGAAAGTAATAAAATAGAAAAGTAAGGAGCAATAAGAAAAACTGATGAGTTGTATCACTAGAGAGATATATTTACAGATACGAGGACAGAACATTCTTCAACTTCATGAAAATGATGGGAAATACAGGCTCCAGTACCCGTTTCTGGAAACTCTAAATTCTGAATCAGAATTGTAATAACCTATCAAACTATGGAGAGAATAGTGCAGCTACAAATGGAAAGTTTATCACAGTGACAAGGTGCTGAGACAGGTGTTTGAGAGATTAAATACAGGCTGCATATAAACTAAAAGAAGCTAGCCATGCTTTTTATAAAAGCATATTAGCTTTCATTTTAGTAATTTCTGAGTTAGTTTTCATTAGCCTGCTACTCTTGCAGACCAGAGATCAAATATACTACATTTTTAAATCTATCAAAAAGCGTGCCTGTTTTTAATGAACCTAAAGGTAAACAGTTGAACGGTGTAAGTTTCATCTTTTCTCATTTCCATCTTTAAAAACATGAGATTGCTTCGTCTTATATAAATGAATTCACCAGAAGTAACATTTCTCTAAGCTGATGCTACTGGTACAGAACAAAAATGTAGCCTAAAGAGACAAACATTGGCCAAATACAGAAATTACATTCATTGAGAATTTATTTGGAAGTAAAGGAAGCTAATTTGGGGATCCTTGTAATTAGTGACATCTGAATTAAAGGGAAAATATGATAGATTAAGGTTCCAGATGCTGGCTGAAGAGCCCTAGTGAGCTAAAATGGAAAATGAACAGTGAAAGGGCTTGGGAGAAACTTTATATAATTATGATTATCAACATCTCTGTGACAGATTTACAGCTTGTAAATAACTTCCCTTTATAATCTGTGACTTTTTTTTCAGAGCAACATTTTGTAGTTGTTTTCATTATTATTCCATTCGATTTATGTAACCAGTGTATTGAATGGGTTGAATTTGGCGGAGCATGAGTAGCAACAACTTAATTTTTATCCCTGTGTTACTCTCAGACATGCTCCAGGATTCACCTTCCGTATGCTTTGAAGACGTCTTGGCAGAAACCATGGCTCTTCCGGTCGTTGTTAGGCATTAAGTAACATGTTCAGGTATTAAGTAACATGTTCAGGTATTACAGTTTTCCGACAGGTTTAAATAAAAACTTAAGCCTTTTCAAAACTTGTTCCTTTTCTTCTAGCTTATCCAGAAACCTGCAGGAGGGGAAAAGGTGCTGTCGTCTGTTCTGTTCACTCTCCTCCTTTGTCTGTTCGTGTACTTATTCTACCACTTTTGGGTAGGGCTGAGGTTGGAAGGAGGGGAGAAAGTGAAGGGGCACCATGTTTCTGTGTGTAGGGGCTCTTTGCAGTCCTCTCAGTTAGCAAATGCCTTCTGTTACGGCGCACGTCCACATCGAGCTTTGCTCTAGTGCGGCTCCCCCTGCTGCCAGGAGCTTGGGACATCACACTACTCCGTCCTAGAATGATGCATCCTGTAGCTGCCCTCTTCCTTGTCCCTGAGCTACTGACTTAATAATATTACCCACATAGCCCCTTCCTGCTTGCATTTAATATCCTTAGCAGATGGCTCCAATGTGGTAGAAGCTCCTTGAAGACAGGGACTGTGTATTATACCTCCTGGTTTCTGACTAGCACCAGCTGCAGGAATATGGACAAATAGTGCTTAATAATCTACATGTTTACCCATTAGAGTGTGAAAAATATAGTCTCCCACTAGGTTTCATGGTATAACACCTGAGCCAGCACTGCTTATAATCAGCAGAATATCTAGTCCTTGTTTTCCCATCCCAAGCTTCCATTTTTCTAGAAATTCCTTGGAAAACATGCTCTAAAGAGCCAGTTCTTCTGCTTGTGTGTGCTGAGTGGCAACTAGAATTCAGGATCACTTCCTACTCTTGCTTACCCTGGCTTTCCTGAGATGGAGGACCTTCTGGGTAAACAAGACCACTTCCCCAGGGAGACACAGGGACAAGTATATTTTTTAATAGAATCAATATATGATTCCTTAGTTCATAAGTACTCATTCCTAAAGCTCTTCTTTCTAGAAAAGAGCCTGCTATATGCAAGTTCTTTCTCAACTCCCTTTTCACAGGCTCTCTTCTTTGACTTTGCAAAGGAAAGGGACATCTCTCAACCAACTTGAGTCTTACCATGATTCTTGTCCTAGAGTGCAAAAACCTCCAGGTCACCATTCAAAAGGAAAGTTTGTGATGTGTTAGTTTTGAGAAAGTGATGGACAATTGATGTCATAAATCCTTCTGTAAATTAGGTGGCTTATACTTCTTTGCTTTCAATAAAGAGGAAGGATGTGTTTTCAACTGCTAAATGATTGAAAAATAATTTTTGCTTATCAATCACTGTATTTGGTGACATTTCAGTAGAGAATAAGCAAGTTGATGGAAATTGCTATAATAATGTTTACTTATTTTTTGTACCTATAATAGGAAAACAAAATCCTAGAAATTGATCAATTGGGATTGTTGATGAACTCAATCTAGAATTAAGTAGTAGTCACCTTTTAGACACATTAACTAATTGGAGGGGGAAAAAAGCACTGTCCATTTCAATAAGAGATGCATATCAAAAAAATTTTTTTATATTTACTATGAATCACTTGTCATATTTATTTTTGGGTCATTTGAATACTATTAATTATAATAAAAACTAAATACAGAAGGAATTTTATTTCCTAGTTTTTGATTTGGTTTTTGACAAATAACTGTATATATTTAAGATTTAAAACATGCTTTGGTATGTGTTATGAAATGATTATCACAATCAAACTAATTAACCTGTCTTTCACATCCCATAGTTACCTTTAGTGTATATGTGATGAGATTGAGATCTACTTATACTCTTTTAGCAAATTTTAAGTATATAATACATTACAAACTGTATGACTATAGTCCATATTGTAATTAGTTCTTGAGAATTTACTCATAAATGACACCTTGTACCCTTTGACTAATATCTCCCCATTTCTTCCACCCTACAGCTTCTGATAACTACCATTCTCATGCTGTTACTATGAGTTTGACTTTTTTTTTTTTTTTTAGATTCCATACATAAGCTAGACCATGCAATATTTGTCTTTCTGCATATGGCTTATTTCACTTGACATAATACCCCCCAGGTTCATACATGTTGTTGCAAATGACAGGACTTTCTTCTCTTTTAAGGCTGCGTGATACTCCATTGTGTGTATATACCACATTTTCTTTAGCCATTCTATTCTTGATGAGTACTCAAGTTGTTTCCATATTTTAGCTACTGTGAAGAATACTGTAGTGAACATAGGAATGCAGATATCTCTTCAAGATAATGCTTTTATTTCCTTTAGATATATACTCAGGAGTGCAATTGATGGATCATATGGTAGTTCTGTTTTTGATTTTTTGAGGAAACGCCACACTGTTTTCCATAATGGTTGTACCAATTTATGTTCTCACTAAAATGCAAATGTTTTTCACATCCTCACCAATACTTATCTTTTGACTTTCTGATAATAGCCATCCTAACAGATGTGAGGTAATATCTTGTGGTTTTGATTTGCCTTTCCCTGATGATGAATGATGTTGAGTATCTCTTCATATACTTATTGGCCATTTATAGGTTTTCTTTGGAAGAATGTTCAGTTAATTTACCCATTTTTAATAGGGTTATTTGATTTTTGCTATTGAGTTGTAGGAATTCCTTATATATTTTAGATAGTAATCCTTTATCAGATGTATGCTTTGCAAATATTCCAGAAGTTGCTTTTTCACTTTGTTGATTATTTTCTTGGCTGTGCAAAAGCTTTTTAGTTTGATTTTTCCTTTTGTTGCCTGTGTTTTTGGTGTAATCCAAGAAATTCTTGCCAACACAGGGTGCTTTTCTCTGTGTTTTATGGTCTCAGGAATCATGTTTAAATCTTTAATCCATTTTGAGTTTTTTTGTGTAAGATAAGGATCCAGTTTTAGTCTTTCACATATGGATGTTCAGTTTTCCCAGCGCCATTTATGAGAGAGACCCCATCCTTGCCCCATTGTACATTCTTGGTGCCTTTGATGAAAATCAGTTGAACACACATGCATGGGTTTGTTTCTGGGCTGTGTTTTTTGTTCCCTTGGTCTGTGTCCTTTTTCATGGCAGTACCATATTGTTTTGATTACTATAGCTTTGTAATATTGTTTGAAATCAGGAAGTGTGATGCCTTCAATTTAGTTCTTCTTTCTCAAGATTGCTTTAGCTGTTCAGCGGTTTTTGTGGTTCCAAACTAATTTTAGAATTCTTTTTCCATTTCTTTGAGAACTTCCATGGGAATTTTGATAGGGATTGTATTGATTCTGTTAGAGCACTTTGGGTAGAAGAGACATTTTAACAATAATCTTCTGAATCACGAACACGGGATATCTTCCAGTTTGTATTTTTGGCAGTGCTTTTCATTAACAACTTACAGTTGTCAGTGTTCAGATCATTCACCTTTTTGGTTAAATTTATTCCTACATATTTCATTCTTCTTGTTGGTATTATAAATGGGACTGTTTTTTAATGCCATTATGGATAGTTTATTGTTAGTGTATAGAAATGCAAGTGATTTTTGTATGTTGATTTTTATATCCTGCGTCTTTACTGAATTTATTCATTACTTTTAAAGGGTTTTTTTTTTTTTTTTTGGGTGGAGTCCTTAGGGTTTTCTATATGTAAGATCCTGTTTTCTACAGAGCCAGTTTTATTTCTTCCTTTCTGGTTTGCATGCCTCTTTCAGTCTTCTTCTCTTTGTGCCTGTCTTTCTTTCTCTCCTTCCTTTCTTCCCTTCTTTTCCTTTCTCCCTCCCCTCCCCTCCTTTCTTCCTTCTTCCTTCCCTTATTTCTCTCTCCCTCCCTCATTTCTTCCTTCCTTCCTCTCTTCCTCCCTTCCACTGCTTAATTGCTCTGGCTAGGACTTCCATATTATATTGAATGTAAGTGGCAAGAATGAGCACTTTTGCCTTTTTCCTGATCTTAGATGAAAAGCTTTGTGTTTTCCACTGTTGAGTGTGATGTTAGTTATGTGACTTTTATATTGAGTATATTCCTGAAGGAGATAAATATGTATTTTTATATAAATAGGTATCTTATATAGATAGGTATCTTTATAGATACAACATTATACATATTAATATATATTTTCTTTACAGAGCATTATCAGAGAAATTAAAACATATATAAATTTGGTACAGATAATTATGATAGGGTCCTCAATAAAACATACTCAGGTATTAAAATATAGTAGAATAAAACGAAGTTTCTGAGGGGGGGGAAATGGAATCAAAGTAGAATCTCAAGATAAATGATGTCAAATTTCTTTTTTTTTTAAAGATGTATTTATTTTAGAGTGTGAGCAGGGGAGAGGGGCCAAGGGAGAGGAAGAAGGAGAGAGAGAGAATCCTCAAGCAGACTCGCTGCTAAGCACAAAGGCCAGACACAGGGCTTTATCTCATGACCTGAGCCAAAATCAAGAGTTGGACTCTTAACTGACTGAGCCACCCAGGCACCCCTCAAATTTCTGTTAAAGAAGAGTTATACAGGTGTTTTTAAAATGGATGGTGGTGGGATTATCTTGCTATGATAGAGTCTATTGAGTCCTCTTAAGAATGACATCACAGTTTTTTAATGTATTTTTTTAATTAACATATAATGTATTATTTGTTTCAGGGGTACAGGTCTGTGGTTCATCAGTCTTTTTTTTTTTCTTAAAGATTTTATTTATTTGACAGAGAGATAAGCGAGAGAGGCAACACAAGCAGGGGGAGTGGGAGAGGGAGAAGCAGGCTTCCCACGGAGCAGGGAGCCTGATGCGGGGCTCGATCCCAGGACCCTGGGATCATGACCCGAGCCAAAGATGGACGCTTAACCGACTGAGCCACCCAGGCGCCCCTGTGATTCATCTGTCTTACACAATTCACAGCACTCACCATAGCCATAGCCTCCCCAGTGTCCATCACCCAGCCACCCCATCCCTCCCACCCCATCCACTCCAGCAACCCTCAGTTTGTTTCCTGAGATTAAGAGTCTCCTATGGTTTGTCTCCTTCTCTGGTTTCATCTTGTTTCATTTTTCCCTCCCTTCCCCTATGATCCTCTGTCTTGTTTCTCAAATTCCTCATATCAGAGAGATCATAGGATACTTGTCTTTCTCTGATTGACTTATTTCGCTTAGCATAATACCCTCTAGTTCCATCCACATCATTGCAAATAGCAAGATTTCATTTTTTTTAAAGATTTTATTTACTCATTTGACAGAGAGGGACAGTGAGAGAGGGAACACAAGCTGGGGGAGAGGGAGAAGCAGGTTTCCCGCTGGGCAGGGAGCCTGATGTGGGGCTCAATCCCAGGACCCTGGGATCATGACCTGAGCTGAAGGCAGACGCTTAACTGACTGAGCCACCCAGGCGCCCCAATATTTCATTTTTTGATGGCTGCGTAATATCCCATCGTATATATATACCACATCTTCTTTATCCATTTATCTGTTGATGGACATCTAGGCTCTTTCCATAGTTTGGCTATTGTGGACATTGCTGCTATAAACATAGGGGTGCAAGAATGATATCACAGTTTTCTGTTAAATATCATTGGTTACAGCGTACCAGGAATTAGACCCTTTGCAGCCCTTAACATTTAAATTTAAAATTTCTAGATGTGAACTTGAAAATGTATGAAGAGTGTATGTAGGTTTTCAAGCATGCCATGTATTAGAGTCAGACTCAGTCCTGAGGTCAGAAGATATTACTGTTGCTATGCTTCAGATGCAAACTACTTAACTCATATGGTCAAAAGAATGCCCTTATTCTTAGCCTCTCCTATCCTTCTATCAAGAATTCAGCTTGGCAGTCTAGGAGAGGTCCCTGGGGCCCCACCTCCGCTGCGGCTGCTACAGATCTTCACCCAGACCAGAGCAGTGCCTAAGGGTGCGACATAGGGCCAGTCTTCTCTTGAGACATGTGTGCAATGATAACTGCTTGGAAAACTGCTGTGAGGAGAGAGTTGGGGTAGCACATACAAAGGATTTGCCAGGATCCTTGGAACAATCAATGAATGAAGAATGATGATGATGATGATATCAAGAAGTAGAAAAGACATTTTAGGAAATCTAATTGAATAGTATTTAATGTGAAGTGGGAAATACGTTTCAGAAATGACCAGAATTTGTAATCATTAGACATAGAAAGACCTATATTGGAAGTAAGAGTTAAGGAGGTAGAGTTTTTACAGAATTCAGATTTTGAGATTTTAAAATGGTAATTTCAGAGTGATTATAGTGGGCATCTATCAGGACAACATGGTTTTAAGGAAAAGAATGAGACAGACTGGAATATAAATCCCAACTTTGCTACAGATGCTAGTTATAGGTGTGATAATTTTTTGATGAACCCATGTTATCATGGCTAGTTGATTGTCTTTCAGTATGGGGCAATATGGTTGGTGTCGAGGATTGTATTGTGAATTGAGATAATGTGTGTGGGAACACTCAACCGCGTTCTTCTGCTTTTACCTCTCTCCATATGCTATTTTTTTCTTTTAGCCTTTGTTTTGTATGTTTGTCACTGAATTTTTTAATGTTTCTTTCTTTAAAATGTGTACGTGTTCTCTTAGCATCCTGTTTTTAAAGTCCAGAGAATTAGCGGAAGGGGGCTCACATTTGATGAAGGATTGAGTGCTCTTGACAACATGAAAGAAATTTATTTTATGAAGTGAAATGGGCTTTTGTCTCCAGAGCCCTGCCTGAGATTTTTGGCTGGGGTGTTTTTATTGCCATGTAATATTTTTTTGGTAAGAACCCCATAACCATTTTTTTTAATTTGAGAGTTAGTTTCAATCACATGTAGACAGTTTTCAACATGAATTGTGTCCCAGTGTCAGTTATGAAGGGACAGCATTCTTTGGTTGTCATATATTTCCTATCAGCATTGGTTTTGTTTCTCAGTTGATGTCATTGAAGATTTATATCTGCTCTGGTAAAATGCAGCTGTCAAAGGATTGCTAGCACTGGGCATCAGAGCATTCTGCAGTTGTTGACAGTAGCCTTGCAGCCATGTCTTCCATGTTGGCACCATGTCACTACATTATGTGCAGGGCACTCAACTGTGACTTGCACAGGAGCTGTGGAATTGAAATGCAGCTGGGGACTCCCACTACAGGTGACGTGTGGATCAGCAAAAGAAAGGATAAGCCTAAATTCAGTGTAACCCTATATTACTGGGATTGTGTGAGGTGTGGGGCAATCTGTCTTGGAATCCTTTGTGGGCCCTCAGTGGTGAGAAGGGAAGACAGGAGGTTGTTTCTGTAAATTAGAGTGTTTAGATGGTCCTCAGTGACCTGGAGATGCAACTAAGTAGCGGTCAGAAGGGCCATACTCCACCATGCCTCTGTACATCAGAGCAGGGTGCTTCCTTTGGCTTCCAAGACCAGTTGAGCTGGGTGGAGGTTTTGCGCACAGATTTATCTCGGCACAGTCTTTTTTTATTAAAGCATTTTTTTACTTCCACATAGTGAAATATTAATACAATGTATCATAATGTTTTAAATTTTTATATTCATTCTAATGACTCATTTTGGGATAATATCTATAGCATGTATATTTATGTACATACACATTATTATATAGATTTTTTTTTCAGCTTGGTAACTGTATGAAATACAATTGCAGTAGTTAGATGAAGACTGACATCCTTCTCAAGTGAGATTTATTCATTATTGCGGTAAGAACACAGCATAGGATCTCCCCTCTTAATAAATTTTAAGTGCACAATAGGGTATTTTTTACTATAAGCAAAATGATTTTCACTAGATCTGTAGAATTTATTCATCTCCTATAACTGAAACTTTTTACTTATTTTATTTAAAGATTGATTTGAGAGTGAGAGGATGCACATGCATGTAGCAGGGGCGGGCAGTGGGAAAGCTCCGCTGAGCGAGGAGCCCAACACGGTGCTCCATCTCATGAACCTGAGATCATGACCTGAGCTGAAACCACAAGTCAGATGCTCAACCAGCCGAGCCACCCAGGCACCCCAGAAACTTTTTACTTCTTTTGAGCAGCACCTCCTCAATTCCCTTTCCTCCCCGCCCCCCCACCCCCAAGTCCCGGCAACCACCATTCAGCTCTATTTGTCCTTTTGTGACTAGCTAATTATACATAGTATAATGCCTTCAAGGTTCATCCCTGTTGTCACATGTGGCAGAATTTCATTCTTGTTTAAGATGGAGTGATTTTATACACCTTCTTTATCCATTCATCCACTGATAATGTGTTTCGGTTGTTCCGTATCTTAAATAGTGTAAACAATGCTGCAACGAGCTTGGGAGTACTAATATATTTTTGAGATCGTGATTTCAATTCTTTTAGGTATATACCCAGAAGAGGATTGTGCTGGACTGTGTAGTACTATTTTTTTAATTTTTTGATGAACCTCCATACTGTTGTCCATACTGAATGCACCATTTTACATTTCCACTAACACTGTTATGAGGGTTTCATTTTCTCCATATCCTGGCCATTGCTTGTTATCTTTTGTTTTTTAGATTAATAGCCATCCTAAGAGGTGTGAGGTAGTCTCTTATCGTGGTTTTGACTTGCATTTCCCTGATGATTACAGATGTTGAGCATCTTTTCATGTCCCTTTGGCCATTTATATATCTTGTTTGGAGATATGTCTGTATAAGTCCTTCACCCATTTTCTAATTTTTTTTGTCTGTTTTTTTTTGTTTTTTTAATATTAAGTTGTATTTTCTATATGCTTTGGATATTAACCAAAATTATTAATATCAGATAATAAGATTTGCATATATTTTCTCACATTTCATAGGTTGCATTTTCATTCTGTTGATTGTTTCCTCTGCTGTGCAGAAGCTTTTTTTTTTGTTTCTCAATTTATTTTTACTATTTTTTTTTGCATTCTACTCCCAAGTATATTTTGACAGAAAGTTTGCTTTTCTTTTTTTTTTTTCCTATTAACATATAACTTATTATTTGTTTCAGGGGTACAGGTCTGTGATTCATCAGTCTTACACAATTCACAGCGCTCACCATAGAACATACCCTCCCCAATGTCCATCACCCAGCCACCCATCCCTCCCACCCCCTCCACTCCAGCAACCCTCAGTTTGTTTCCTGAGATTAAGAGCCTCTTACGGTTTGTTTCCCTCTCTGGTTTCGTCTTGTTTCATTTTTCCCTCCCTTCCCCTATGATCCTCTGTCTTGTTTCTCAAATTCCTCATATCAGAGAGACCATAGCATACTTGTCTTTCACTGATTGACTTATTTCGCTTAGCATAATACCCTCTAGTTCCAGCCATGTCATGGCAAATGGCAAGATTTCATTTTTTTGATGGCTGCGTAATACTCCATTGTGTGTGTATGTATATATATATATATATATATATATATATATATATATATATATACACACCACATCTTCTTTATCCATTCATCTGTTGATGGACATCTAGGCTCTTTCCATAGTTTGGCTATTGTGGACATTGTGAAGAAGCTTTTTTGATGTCATCCTACTTTCCTATTTTTGCTTTGTGGCTTGTGGTTTTAGCATCATATCCAAGAAATCATTACCTAGACCAGTGTCCTGAAACTTTACCCTTATGTTTTCTTCTATAAAACTATAGATTCAGATCTAACATTTAAATCATTATTTTGAGTTGATTTTTGTGCATGGTGTTAAAATAAGGGTCCAGTTTCATTCTTTTGCATGTGAATATCCTGTTTCCCCAGCATTACTTGTTGAAGAGACTACCTTTTTCCCATTGTGTATTCTTGGCACGCTTGTTAAAGATCAGTTGATTGTAGATATGTGGGTATTTCAGGGCACTCTGTTTTATTGGTCTATATGTCTGTTTTTCTTTTTTCTTTTTTTATTATTATGTTAATCACCATACCTTACATTACAACATGTATGTCTGTTTTTAAACCAGTATCATATTGTTTTTGTTTTAATTTTATTTATTAATTTGACAGAGAGAGACACAGTGAGAGAGGGAACATAAGCAGGGGGAGTGGGAGAGGGGAAAGCAGGTTTCCTGCAGAGCAGGGAGCCAATGCGGGGCTCGATCCCAGGACCCTGGGATCACAACCTGAGCTGAAGGCAGACGCTTAACAACTGAGCCACCCAGGCGCCCCAGTATCATATTGTTTTAATTACTATAGCTTTGTAATGTATTTTGAAATCAAGAAGTGTGATACTTTCTCTTTTATTTATTTATTTATTATTTATTTATTTTTATTTATTTTTTTTATTCTTATGTTAATCCCCATACATTACATCATTAGTTTTAGATGAAGTGTTCCATGATTCATTGTTTGTGCATAACACCCAGTGCTCCATGCAGAATGTGCCCTCCTCAATACCCACCACCAGGCTAACCCATCCTCCCACCCCCCTCCCCTCTAGAACCCTGCCTGTTTTTCAGAGTCCATCGTCTCTCATGGTTCGTCTACCCCTCCGATTTCCCCCGCTTCATTCTTCCCCTCCCGCTACCTTCTTCTTCTTCTTTTTTTTTTTCTTAACATATATTGCATTATTTGTTTCAGAGGTACAGATCTGAGATTCAACAGTCTTGCACAATTCACAGCGCTTACCAGAGCACATACCCTCCCCAGTGTCTATCACCCAGTCACCCCATCCTTCCCACCCCACCCCCCACTCCAGCAACCCTCAGTTTGTTTCCTGAGATTAAGAATTCCTCATATCAGTGAGATCATATGATACATGTCTTTCTCTGTTTGACTTATTTCACTCAACATAATACCCTCCAGTTCCATCCATGTCATTGCAAATGGCAAGATCTCATTCCTTTTGATGGCTGCATAATATTCCATTGTGTATATATACCACATCTTCTTTATCCATTCATCTGTCGATGGACATCTTGGCTCTTTCCACAGTTTGGCTATTGTGGACATTGCTGCTATAAACATCGGGGTGCACATACCCCTTCGGATCCCTACTTTTGTATCTTTGGGGTAAATACCCAGTAGTGCAATTGCTGGGTTGTAGGGTAGCTCTATTTTCAACTTTTTGAGGAACCTCCATACTGTCTTCCAGAGTGGCTGCACCAGCTTGCATTCCCACCAACAGTGTAGGAGGGTTCCCCTTTCTCCGCATCCCCGCCAACATCTGTCGTTTCCTGACTTATTAATTTTAGCCATTTTGACTGGTGTGAGGTGGTATCTCATTGAGGTTTTGATTTGGATTTCCCTGATGCCGAGCGATATTGAGCACTTTTTCATGTGTCTGTTGGCCATTTGGATGTCTTCTTTGGAAACATGTCTGTTCATGTCTTCTGCCCATTTCTTGATTGGATTCTTTGTTCTTTGGGTGTTGAGTTTGATAAGTTCTTTATAGATTTTGGATACTAGCCCTTTATCTGATATGTCATTTGCAAATATCTTCTCCCATTCTGTTGGCTGTCTTTTGGTTTTGTTGACTGTTTCCTTTGCTTTGCAAAAGCTTTTTATCTTGATGAAGTCCCAATAGTTCATTTTTGCCCTTGCTTCCCTTGCCTTTGGCGATGTTTCTAGGAAGAAGTTGCTTCGGCTGAGGTCAAAGAGGTTACTGCCTGTGTTCTCCTTTAGGATTTTGATAGACTCCTGTCTCACATTGAGGTCTTTCAACCATTTTGAGTCTATTTTTGTGTGTGGTGTAAGGAAATGGTCCAGTTTCATTCTTCTGCATGTGGCTATCCAATTTTCCCAACACCATTTGTTGAAGAGACTGTCTTTGTTCCATTGGACATTCTTTCCTGCTTTGTCAAAGATGAGTTGACCATAGAGTTGAGGGTCCATTTCTGGGCTCTCTATTCTGTTCCATTGATCTATGTGTCTGTTTTTGTGCCAGTACCATGCTGTCTTGATGATGACAGCTTTGTAATAGAGCTGGAAGTCCGGAATTGTGATGCCGCCGGCTTTGCTTTTCTTTTTCAACATTCCTCTGGCTATGCGGGGTCTTTTCTGGTTCCATACAAATTTTAGGATTATTTGTTCCATTTCTTTGAAAAAAGTGGATGGTATTTTGATGGGGATTGCACTGAATGTGTAGATTGCTCTAGGTAGCATTGACATCTTCACAATATTTGTTCTTCCAATCCATGAGCATGGAACTTTTTTCCATTTCTTCGTGTCTTCCTCAATTTCTTTCATGAGTATTTTATAGTTTTCTGAGTACAGATCCTTTGTCTCTTTGGTTAGATTTATTCCTAGGTATCTTATGGTTTTGGGTGCAATTGTAAATGGGATCGACTCCTTAATTTCTCTTTCTTCTGTCTTGTTGTTGGTGTATAGGAATGCCACTGACTTCTGTGCATTGATTTTATATCCTGCCACTTTACTGAATTCCTGTATGAGTTCTAGCAGTTTTGGGGTGGAGTCTTTTGGGTTTTCCACATAAAGGATCATATCATCTGCAAAGAGTGAGAGTTTGACTTCTTCCTTGCCAATTTGGATGCCTTTGATTTCTTTTTGTTGTCTGATTGCTGTGGCTAGGACTTCCAATACTATGTTGAATAGCAGTGGTGATAGTGGACATCCCTGCCGCGTTCCTGACCTTAGGGGGAAAGCTCTCAGTTTTTCCCCATTGAGAATGATATTCGCTGTAGGTTCTTCATAGATGGCTTTTATGATATTGAGGTATGTACCCTCTATGCCTATACTCTGAAGAGTTCTGATCAAGAAAGGATGCTGTACTTTCTCAAAAGCTTTTTCTGCATCTATTGAGAGGATCATATGATTCTTGTTCTTTCTTTTGTTAATGTATTGTATCACATTGATTGATTTGCGGATGTTGAACCAACCTTGCAGCCCAGGGATAAATCCCACTTGGTCATGGTGAATAATCCTTTTAATGTACTGTTGGATCCTATTGGCTAGTATTTTGGTGAGAATTTTTGCATCCATGTTCATCAGGGATATTGGTCTGTAATTCTCCTTTTTGATGGGGTCTTTGGTTTTGGGATCAAGGTAATGCGGGCCTCATAAAATGAGTTTGGAAGTTTTCCTTCCATTTCTAGTTTTTGGAACAGTTTCAGAAGAATAGGTATTAATTCTTCTTGAAATGTTTGGTAGAATTCCCCTGGGAAGCCATCTGGCCCTGGGCTTTTGTTTTTTGGGAGATTTTTGATGACTGCTTCAATTTCCTTAGTGGTTATAGGTCTGTTCAGGTTTTCTATTTCATCCTGGTTCAGTTTTGGTAGTTGATACATCTCTAGGAATGCATCCATTTCTTCCAGGTTATCTAATTTGCTGGCATAGAGTTGCTCATAATATGTTCTTATAATTGTTTGTATTTCTTTGGTGTTGCTTGTGATCTCTCCTCTTTCATTCATGATTTTGTTGATTTGGGTCATTTCTCTTCTCTTTTTGATAAGTCTGGCCAGGGGTTTATCAATCTTGTTAATTCTTTCAAAGAACCAGCTCCTAGTTTCGTTGATCTGTTCTACTGTTCTTTTGGTTTCTATTTCATTGATTTCTGCTCTGATCTTTATTATTTCTCTTCTCCTGCTGGGTTTAGGCTTTATTTGCTGTTCTTTCTCCAGCTCCTTTAGGTGTAGGGTTAGGTTGTGTACTTGAGACCTTTCTTGTTTCTTGAGAAAGGCTTGTGTTGCTATATACTTTCCTCTTAGGACTGCCTTTGCTGCATCCCAAAGATTTTGAATAGTTGTGTTTTCATTTTCATTGGTTTCCATGTAATTTTTTAATTCTTCTTTAATTTCCTGGTTGACCCATTCATTCTTCAGTAGGATGCTCTTTAGCCTCCATGTATGTGAGTTCTTTCCGACTTTCCTCTTGTGATTGAGTTCTAGTTTCAAAGCATTGTGGTCTGAAAATAGGCAGGGAATGATCCCAATCTTTTGGTACCGGTTGAGACCTGATTTATGACCTAGGATGTGATCTATTCTGGAGAATGTTCCATGGGCACTAGAGAAGAATGTGTATTCCGTTGCTTTGGGGTGGAATGTTCTGAATATGTCTGTGAAGTCCATCTGGTCCAGTGTGTCATTTAAAGTCTTTATTTCCTTGTTGATCTTTTGCTTAGACGATCTGTCCATTTCAGTGAGGGGGGTGTTAAAGTCCCCCACTATTACTGTATTGTTGTCGATGTGTTTCTTTGCTTTTGTTATTAATTGCCTTATATAATTGGCTGCTCCCATGTTAGGGGCATAGATATTTACAATTGTTAGATCTTCTTGTTGGATAGATCCTTTAAGTAGGATATAATGTCCTTCCTCATCTCTTATTACAGTCTTTGGTTTAAAATCTAATTT